>NW_020229917.1:141504-295796 GCF_003227715.2 Harpegnathos saltator
TGTAACGTGCAACAGTGCGTCGTACGCATCGGCGGTGCGTTTGATCAGAAGCGTCGTACCTGGTGGACACGAGCAATCGCGATACGGCGGTTCGTGGAGCGTCGCGTTCACATTGACGAGCCGTTCTCGCAAAACTTTCGCGTTGAAGCGACCGGATAAGGAGGGGCAACGGTGGGGCGGCATACATGGACAGCAGTCTTAAAGGATAGCAACCTTTGACTTTGGAGACCACCAGCTTGTACCACTAGGTACAAGTAACAATGCCTCTCTCTGTAGTCGCCGTGCGCTCGGATAGCACTAGAGATGTCATTCGCCGAACGTCATCTCTCAACGTTATCTAGGGAGAGGAGAGTGTCGTGGCGTGGAGCGTCAGATAGCTCAGTGGTCTAGAGCAGTCGCCCGCAAGCGAAAGACCGGGTTCGATTCCCGGTCTAGCGACTACCGCGCTCTCGATACTTTCGCTCTTCGAAACGAAAAAATGAGATGCAGGTCCCGAACGCACGGACGTACCGTCGCCACCTAGTACGCCCTCCTGCTTTCATGGTACAGTTGCACGCATCGCCACAGCGCGATGCCCAGAATCCGAATAGCCGACAAACATCGCGTACTCCCTTCGCTTCGAGTCGCATCGCGCGGCGTCCGATCGAACACCGCGAGGTTCGCGATCGATGGTACGGCGACGAGAACGGCGTCGTCGCCACGGACCGACACACGTGTCCGATCGAGTCGCAGCGCGCCGTCAGGCCGTGATACGCGCGACACATCGCGGCGCAATCAGCGTCGTCGGTGCACTATCGCGTTCGAACGGAACAGTCCGCCACGACGTTCGCTCGACATTCGCTCGACGTCGCAGAGACGAGATCGCGGGACGTCGCGTCGTCTCGGTCAGTCGTTCGGCCAGGCGAGCGGCACGTTGCGCGTGATTCTCGTCGGCGCGATCGTCGCGGTGACGTCGAGTCGCAACGTGGCTGTAACGAAACGTCAGGCATCACAGAACCAGAAACGCCGCGCAGAGACCGAACATCGGCCACATGATCGACGCTTACTCTCGAACCGTCCAGCGTCATTTTTTCGCGATGCGCCAACCGAGGAGCGGTCCACACGCGTCGCCATATTTTCGTCAGTGCGCCCTTGTCGTTGCGGCCGATTCAATCCGCGCTCGTCGATCCAACGTTGCGATTTCGTCCGTCTTCGTTCCAGCCGCTTCCTCCTCCTCTTCCTCGTCTATCGCGGTCAGCTCGTTGATGGCGTTTTCCAGAGCGGGTTGACGCTCCGCGATCGCGTTTGCGTCGGCGCTCGTCGTCGAGATTCTACCGCGTCGCGAAGCAACCGCAGCGTCGGGTAGCGAGCGCGCACGACCAACTCCAGCGCAACGTCCAATGCGCGTTGCAGTAGTGCGTGGTTGTTCACCATTGGGTCGTGCGCACGAAGAAGCAATTGACTCGAAGTTCCGCCGCGCCGTTCTCGGCATTGAACGGTGTCGTCGTCGCGTTCAGGTCGACAGTAGCGTCGTAGTAATGTCGCAGCAGCCGGATCGCGGTCGGACCGCCGGTCGTTGTCTCCGTCGCGTCTTCGCCCCTCGAGAGCCGATCGCGCGCGTGACGCTCGACGATCGCACTCGATCAGTACGACGGATCGCGCGCGTTCGCCATCGGTTCTGGCTACGACACTGAGCGTTCGCAGCGAATAGCGCAGCTACTCCTCGTTCGTCGGATCGTACGCCATGATGATCACATCGGCGCTGTTCGCGTAAGCTATCGCCAAATGATCGAGCGTGCGATTCGAACACAGATCCACCGACGTGTCGTACAACTCGTAACCCACCAGCGCACGCACGCTCGATGCGCACGTGTCGCGTCTCCGCGATCGTCGCCAGCGGAGCACCGTGTCCGCGTAGCGCGCGTCTCGCGCCAATTCGTTCTGCAATAACGACGAATCGTCCGTCGCATCAGTGTCTAGAAACGCGAATCCCTCGATGCCCGTCGTCGACAATTCGTCGTTGTTACAGGACGAGCCCGAAACGAGGGCTCCGGTCCGTTGACATCGGTGCGCCACGAGCACTTCCTGACACGACAGATGTCTCGATTCCACGACGATGGGTCGCGTGGCGCGATGTCGCGACGTTCTCGCGACTACGTCTCCGTCGTCCAACAGCAACAGATCTCGCAACACCGAAGTCTTGCCACTGTCCGGTGTTCCCAGAGCAACGACGCGCAAACGACACGATTGCGCGGGATTTCGCCGCGCGCGACGCATCGCTCCGTCCCACCAACGCATGATGCGGCTTCGCGCGCGGTGCGACGTCACTGTCTTAAGTCGCGCGAGCACAGCGCGTGTTTCTCGTCGATGTCGCACGGCGCTCGATCGACGAGCATACGAGAGGTGCGAACGTTACCGATCCGTCGTCGTCCGCGGTTCCTCGCCGGACAACGTCGCCGCGGACATGTAGAACATGCGATACAGCGTGAAGAACATTTCGCTCAATCGCTCCAACGTCACGATGCCTGTCTGCGTCTGCCACAGATCCAAGAGATACGCGAAGAGTTCACGAACTTGAGTCGCCGTTAGTTTAGCGCGAAACAGATAAGTCATCATCTGCACCAGTAACATCGGTTTAGCCTCGTGGCACGCATCGGCTTCGGTACTGGCCGTCGACGGTGGTGTGTAACGCGCCAGTGACAACACCGCGAACACGAGAGCCTGTCCTACGTCGGCGCTCAGAAGCTCCACCTCGTCCTCCTGAGCCTCGACGGATCGGACAACGGAGACCAGATTGTCTCCGCGATCTCGATAACCCGAATTCGCATCCACCACGAACTGTTCTATCGACGCGTCGCGGTCTCTTCGGACGCTGGACAACGCGCGCTCGCGCATACTCTCCACGATCGACGACACGCACAGTCGCGATTCGTTCTCGTATTCGGCCCATTGTCGATTCGCGAGCTCGCTACCACCTCGAAGCTTCACCGTCGTCGAGCCGAGGTCTCCGATCTCGCAATTCTCCGTTTCGTCGATCGAGGAGGAGTCCGGTTTTCGAGGTTGCGCGAGCGAATCGACGCTCGCACTCAGTCGTTCGAACATGTCCATCAGTGCTTCGGAGCGCACGTAGAGTCGCTTGCCGTGGTGCTCATCGGCGCAGGTTCGTCGATGCGCGCCACCGCTGATCATCACTCGCAGCCAACCGAGAGCTTTCGCTGAGACTCGTTCTCGCGACGCTGCGTTGGTTAGCAGCAACTTGCCGACGAGTCTCGTTCGAACGTCCGACACCGAGATCGCGCTCTCGTCGCGAATGCGCGTTGGTCAGGCCACGCACGACGCTATGTACATTCGCGTTACAGTCACCATGATGGTGGCCACTAATTTGTCCACCGTCAAACTGTGATATCTCCGTCAAAATTCGTCCAGCAACGCGGAATCGGGCGCATCGGGCATTCGCACGTGAATTCGCACGGCGTTCGCGTCGCTGCGCACCATGAAGTTCATGACCAGATACGTCAGCAGAAGCGACGATCGCACCACGAACAACAGCGTCGATTGCGTCTGCAGACCGGTGGTGACTATCGCGTCTCGCAGCATGATGGATATGCAACGATCGAAGTCGCAGTCGGCGGAATCGTGCCAAGCGGCGAGAGTCTCCTCAACGGCTCGCTCGTTCGGTTCGAAGAGCGCGCGACGACAGTACTCGTTCACATGACGCTTCGACGCAGTTGATCGGAGTCACGAATGAACGCGAACACTTACTCGAGGGACTGTTCCGCCACGTCGAAGAGTTGATTGCGCCGAGTCGATTCGTCGCATTTGGGAGCGACGGCACCGATCACGCTCGGATCGGCCAGCATGTTCTTGACGCGCGCCAGATGCTCGCGCACGGATACCTTGAAGCCAGCCAGAGTCGAACATTCGTTCAGAACAGCGGCCACGTCTCTCACTCGAGCGTCCTCGATCGAGAGAAACACTTCCAGTTTAGCCGGTTTGTCGTACATCAAAAATCCGTAATAATGCAAAAACAGGCGCAAACCGCTGCTCGGCACGGTGGCTTCGACGTGCGAGTCCAGAAAATTGCCTCGATCGTAGAGATTACACGTAATCACGTTTACAAGCGATATCACGCGATCGTTCTCGTCGCTGACGTCTTCGCTTTTCGTCGATGCGTGCGCGAATACCACGTTCTCCTCGTCCTCGTATTCCATCGTTTCCACGTTCGCAGCGTCTTCGTCGTTGACGACAACGGACATTACCGCTGGGAGTGGGTAATAGGGGGGGGGTAAAAGTATCGTTGGAAAATAATCGCCTTTTATCGTCGTGATACAGTCGCGCCTCTCGACGCGAAAACGACGCGACACGGTACGATCGCGCAGAGTCGTCGAGCCGAGTCGTCGATCGTCGGTGCCTCGTCGTTAATGATCGGCGCTAGTTTGCACAGAACGAATTGTAAGAGCGCGTTGTTCTCGGCGACGTGCCGATCGCGTCTGAGCACGCGTCGCGCGATCGAGACGAGCGCGTCGCCGTCGGCGCAGCGACGGGGTGCGATCGAATGATGCTCGCATCGCCACCGATCATCGCCGTCGTAGCGGAGCTGGCGCTCGAGAGAGGCAATTATGTCGCGCAGCAAGCGCATCGAAGCGTTGTCTCGCTTGTGCGTCAACGAATCGCCGTAGTGATGCATCAGCTAGCGCTGAACGCTCGAGGGATCCATCGCGGTTAAGCAGCGCTCGTCGTCCGTTTCGGTCTTTTCGACAGCTCGTACGATGCAAGTGCACGAGTACAACCATCGGTCGCCGAACGGTGAAGTTCCGTACATGAGCGGCGCGTCCTCACTGCACACAGCAGTCGGACGATAACGGCGGTTGCGATCATCCAACGATGCGTCCCACGCTCGCAGGAATTCTCTCGAAGGATCGGCCACGTAGATGTGATAACCGTGATGACCGCCGATCGGCGGCGAGGTGATCCACGCTCGATCGGCAGACGAGGCGCGCAGCGTTCGACACGTTCGATCGATCAATCGGTCTCGCCACAGCAACGCCGATTCGGACGAAACCGCGACGTTACGGCGCCATCGATCGCCCGATGCGGTCGCTTCGTCTTTGAACGCACATTTGCACTCGATGCAGTCGATATCGATGAACAGGTGTACTCGTCGATGGAGCACGCGGTCGGTCGCGGCGTCGACATGTCGCGCGAGGAAAGATTCGACGGTGCTCCGACAACGCTCGGTTCGAATGTGTCGTCGCATATATATACCGTCGTTCGAGATTCTACGTCACGCTCGAATGGAGAGAAAGAGAGAGAGAGAGAGAGAAGTGACCGAGGGCGCACCGAGGGAGATTGCGGAATCCTACATGTTCACCGTCTCCACGTGGTACGACGAACCTCTCGTCGGTGCGGACCGCGACGAGCGAACGAACGGTGCGCCGTTGTATCGGATCTCGTCGAAAACGACGCATCGCGACGATCGTTGGTACGTCAAACTGACGAAATACTCCAATTCGCATGCGACGTTCTCGCCGGTGGCGCGTCGTCGGCGCAACGGTGAAATCGAGATACATCGACGACAATTGCGTCTGCTGGATCCGATGCTGCCGGACGCTCGTCGCTATTGCGATTTGTTCGAGATCGCGCCGATGGATCAACGAGTCGAGTTCACACGATTCATTCGAAATTTGGAGCGCACCAAGCGTTCCGTATTCGCCCGATTGAGCGATGCCGCGACGAAACGAGACGATTCGGATGATAGGACTGGATCGTCGTCGCGCGGGAAAAGGGGATTGTCGAGGAACGGAAAATAAAGATATTTTTTTCTCGTTTGCGTTTTATTTCATTCATCTCGTTTCCAATCTCGCGACTCGTCGTCGAACGCTGTCGACGAGGCGGGCGCGTCGACGGTGCCTTTCAGATAATACGCCACATAGCGCAGTAACAACGAATCTCGCAGGTCACCGTGCGCTATGGTGCACATCTGCGTCGCCCATCGTTACACCGATTCGACCAAGAGCACCGAAGTAACCGGTGATCGATTGGATAGTGACGATGGCTCGACGAACAGTGATAGCGACAACGGCGCCACGAAGCAGATATTAATCGAGAAAGAGAATACGAGCGATCTCGTGGACGATTCGGTCGTCGTCGGTCATTGACAATAATGCGAGATGACGAATCTCGATTGCGATTCGTTGCTACCTACTATCTATCTTCGTGTCTACCCTACTATCTATCTTCGACGATGTACATTTTGAATAAATAATGGCTGATTTGGCGAGTTTCACGCACATACGATTCGTACGACATATCGTTAATACCACGCCGTGACGATATGGACACCGAGACAAATTGTTCGTATTGCGTACGACGTTATTTTGTGCGCAACACGTTGGCTAATGTCGTACGACACATCGATACTGTTGTTACTTCGAGTCGTCATGGCGAAATCATTCCGGCGGTTTTATCGTTTCACCGTCCGCGTCAGATAGGTGAAACGCTGGCCGATCGTTTGCTCGCGACTACATCGTATTGCAACGATATCGAAAAGAAATGGCGATATTCGTGGCTTTGTTACCGAGACGTGATACTGCGTCCATCCGTTGTGTTTTACGAAGACGACGAGGCAGCGAGGAACAACGATGACGATTGTAGTAACGACGACTCAACGACAAGAAGACGCGATCTCGAATTGACGCGTTTAGTAATTAACGCTCTGATGGATATATTCGCTGAAGATTGCCTCGTCTGTTTTGATTGCTGTACTTCGATCAGACGAGTCAACGTTCTCTTCGATACGAAACTGACGCGCGTTCGAGCCGACATCGCGGTCCGAGTCGCGTCATCGTCGACCTTGGCCTCCGTCGATTCGAATCTGATCCTCTTGGTCGTTTGACTCGACGACGATGGCGCGGCGCTTTGTTGTCGCGGTCTCTTCTTCGCCGACGATCCGAGCAGGTTCAGTTTCTTGCCGCCGCCGCCGCCGCCGCGATTGACGAGCTTCGCGGGTTCCCTTGTCGAGCCGATGGTGGCATCGGGTGGTGTCGGTGTCGCGGCCAAACTCGCGGGAATGCTAACGACCGTGATACAGTCACCTCGTTGCCGATCAGTCACCGGTGACATCGTTCTCATGGACGATCGATCGCCTCGATCGCGATGCGACGGCGAATCGGTCGAGCCCGTTCGTTCGAGCGACGACGTCGTTGTCTCCGATAGCGAAGCGTCCGGGAGAATGCGTCGGAACTGCGATTGCACCAGCAACGAATTCAAGAAATCGTCGTTCGTCGCTGACGACGAATTCGCGCTGTCGAGCATGGACGTCGCGCTCTCGCTCGTCATAGTCGCGACGAGAGCACTGTCTTCGACTCGGAGAGACGCGCGACGTGCGGTCTGCCCTCCGATGAAAGAGAGCGCAACACTCCGGTTGTTGCTTATTGAAGAAGCGTCGTCCGGGTCGAACGCTCGGTGTTCGCCGTTGAACTCGAACTCGCACGATCTACCCGTTAAACGGCGCTGTTGACGATCTCGTACAGACACGCGTTCACGTAGTGATTAATTTGTCATCGATCGCGGTGATCGAGATTCCAGCGCAGATGCTCGATCGAAGCACTGTGCAGAAATCGATAGCCGGAGTAAATGCGACGCAACGCGTGAAAACTCAAACCGCGCGGATTCGAGCGACCGACGGCCGCGATGTAGAATCGGGCTAGTTCGTGATCGAGATCTTGTCGCAGCGTTCGCACGCTGAACAGAATCGACAACGAACCGTCGATCTCGACCCAAGCCACGAACGCGCCGAGACACGATCGCACAGCGTGCTCATCGGTGACGTCGGTTCGTCGTCGACGGTCGTCCTCGCGGTCGACGGAGCGACTCGCCCGTTTGGCACTCTCTTTCTCCTCGGTCGGCAGCGATCGCTCGTCGCAACGATCTCGCACCAACAGCTCCGGGATCTCGATTCGCCCGAATTTGCGCGTTTTGCGTATCTTTATGACGCACACTCCGCGATCGCGCAACTGACGCAACTGAGCGATCGTGACTTCCGCGACGTCGGACAGGCGTTTGCCCGTGCACGCGAGCATGTAGAACACGTAGAGAAACGCACGATGGCGCTAACGACGAGTACGACGCGGTAGCGTCCAACGCGTCGTCGCAACGGCGAGTCAGCGACCGCCGCGGTCCCACCGCGGTCGGTGACGTCGAAGCGCGTATCTCGATCTCGCATCGATGCAACATAAGATCGTATTCGCGTTCCATTGAACGTCAATCGTCCATCGCTCTTCAGCGAAGCACCGCCGACGGTGGCCTCCGCGGTAGCGGCGACTCGACGATTCTCGTCGCGACTGACCGTGCGACGCGGTCGCGCAACGAAGCCAAATCGCGCAGCGTGACGGCGCGGTCGTTTCGTCGCTTCGCAATGATGGCCCAGATCGATCGCACGTAATTGTCGGAGTAACGTTCTCGGTACAGCCAAAGAAAAAATCGACGAGTCGATCGCTCGACATTCCGGCCGCTAGATCCCTCAATCTCGCGACATCGCCGTCGTCGTTACCGGACGCTCCGTCGGCGTCGAGAAAACCGATCAATCGCCAGATCGAGAGTTCGTTGCGTCCCGCTTTGGTCGTTGTTCGATTCGTCATCGTTCGCGAAGCCGACTTATGGCTCGATATCGGGAAACGTGCGAGCGCGATATCTACGGAACCGGCGTGTCGTGGCTATTCGTGATCGCGTTCGTGTCGTTCTGTCTCGCGGTGTACATCGGCACGACGAGCGCGTTGCCGCTATCGTCCGTGGTACCGCTCGACGCCATCGACGATCTGCGCGACACGTCGATGTCGCTGATGATCATCGATCGATTCTACGACGGTTGGACAATGTGAAGTATAATCTGCGCCTATTGCGCGAATAACGAGCGCCGAAGGAAGGGGGAGATCGAAAGAATCTCCTTCTTCAAACAGCGACTTCGCGATCGTCGAACAGAATGTGCCGAATCTTGGCGCGCGCGTCGGCTCGTTCCTTGTCGCGTCTCCATCTCACGAATCGCAGCGTCACCGAGCGATCGTCGCGATTTCGACAAAGTTCCAACTCCGCGATTTAGCCATTGTCAAACGTGGGTACCGGTAAGTCGCGAATCGAGAGCAGAGTAGCGCGCTCCTCGATCTCTGCGGCGCGCGCATCGCTGCTGGGAATCCATCGCCACTGCGAACATATCATCGCGGTGTGCGGAAGCGCGTCGTCCGCGCTATCGGTGTCGACGAATCTCGCGATACGAAGAAACTCCGCGACGGGACCGTCGTCGAAGGAACAGAGGGCTCTAAAATCGCGCGTCACCAGTACCTCGATCGTTTGACGAAGTTTCATTTTCTCGTAGTGCGAATCGAGCGCGCGTTGCCACGGTCGCGTCTGCGCCGCGGTCGCTCGCGCGATTACGATTCGCAGCAGTCCGTCCATGCTGAGAAAGTTCGATATGTCGCGATACGCGCGCAACAATTCCGGGAATTCAGTCGACAATGCATACGTTCGGGAGACGCGCAGATCGCCGTCGCTCGCGTCGATCGAGGCTTCGTTCATGCGTCGCACGAGATGCGACGAGTACTCCGGGGTCAACGGGATCAGAGCGCGCCAACGGACCGTCGTCGCGTCGTCGATGCGCCCACCACGTCGACGAGGTCAGCGCGACGACCACTGTCCACGCGCGCGATTTTTCGTCGGCGAAAAGATCGCGTGTCACATCCGCACTACCAATTGTAAGAGGAAGCACCACACAAAATTTTCTTTTTTCTCTCTTCTTTATTTTCTCCCTCTCCTCTCCCTGGAATCACCACAAATTTTCCTAAGTCCCACGAACCTAAATTTTTCTAAGTCCCTCAACCCAAAACTTTTCTAAGTCCCTCGGTCGAGAATTTCTCTAAGTCCCTCCGCACCGAAATTTTCTAAGTCCTAATTTCCAAACCCCCACTACCTCCCTACTCCAGAGGAAAATTCGGCGGCTCGGGAAAGCCGCAGCTCAGGGACCGCGGAGCGTCCGAGAGTCAGTCTCAGTCGTGCAGTGATCTGGTGCAGTGCTTCCTCCATCCCTCCTAGGGTCTAATATAAGTACTAAATCTAACTTAGAATATTTTCGTGAGTTTTAACTTAGAATATTTTCGTGAATGTGAACTTAGAATATTTTCACTAAATCTAACTTAGAATATTTTCGTGTATTCGTTTTAGTTAAAATATATTCTTGTCAGCCGATTCAAGGTTAGATTCACTCTCCCATCTTCCCCCATCCCCGACCGCTAACGCATTGGAATCGCCTAGCTGATAACTGGCCGCCGATTCTTCGATCGCTAGAATAGGGGCGTATAGGCTGCGGCTCGATCGCACCGCCCATCCGTAGACGCACAGGTTGCGGCTCGATCGCACCGTCTACTAGTTGCTCGAAGGCGCATAGGTTGCGACTCGATCGCACCGCCTGACAGAATAGGGACCTCCGAATTAACCACACGAATGCAGCTGGCCGGAGTCACGGGAATGATTCCAAATGCGCCCTGTACGCAGAGGTGGTCGTAGAAAATTCATCAAAAAATTGGAATACCAACTAAAACATGGACAAGCGTACCACCCTTACCTAGGTGTCGAACCCACCAACTCCGCTTCCGACGAGGGGCCTCCTCGCTCCACTGAACCCCCTCGCTCTCCAGAATCTCCTCAGTCGCCCGTGCCAGAGCACCCGAAAGCTACCGCTCGCAAATCATACAATGTTAGCAAGATCGATTGTGATACCCATCCGCGACTACCGATCATTCGACGCGGATTCTCGCCACGAGACCCGAGGCTTGCTTTCTACCGTCGACTGCGTGCAGAGATCCTCCACTACTACTACGGAGCATCTACCCCGCCTCACACCCTCCGCACCTGTAACGAGAAAACTCCGACCCTCGAACAACTTCGTGGGCACGTGCGCAACTCCATGACACAGGTGTGCCAGATCATTACATTGGATTAAAGGAACTGGTGAGTGCCAATTGCTCTATACTCCGCGGAACATCGTGTCGTGCCCGCCAGATCGCGCGTATCCCTGGGGAGAATCACGCGATTCGTTTAACCCAAAATTTGCGATCTAGCCCCGCGTCCAGGCCCGAGCACCTGCAGCCTAGCATCGCAGCCGCGGCCGACCGGGACGTAACACGCGCGTCAATCGCAACACCGAAACGCGACAGCGCGCCGAGGACCAGTCGACGAGATCGCGAGACGACGCCGTCGCGAAACCGGTCGCGTCGTCGTTCGCCGCCACATACAATATGGGAAATTCGCGACATGTTCAAAGGAACGCAACGATCGCGTCGCACACCGTGCCGCTCGACTGCAGGAACGCGCACAGATTCGGCCAGAATTCGATCGACGAGGCCGTCGGTGACGAGGACAGGACGCATGCCGTCTCGACGTGACTCTGCTCGGGCGAATAACCGTACTCCGACACCTCTATCTGACGGGATAACGCTCCGCCGCCGTTCATAGCGACGAGGCTTCGATGCGACAGTAGAAAGACCGCCTCGGTGATGACGTGACGATGATCGTTCGGCGTCTAGACATCGCGAAATCGCGCCGATCGAACGTCGCGTCGTTCGTTCTCCAGTTGGTACACGTAAAGACCGCACAGAACGTCGCGAATGGACGCGGCTAGATCGGTGACTCGCTCCTAATCGACCAAAACTCGCCCATCGAGTACCATCCGTACGCGCGATCTCCGTCGTATTTCAGCCTCGCCTCGACGACACCGTTGTCGATCTTCCTCGTGGCCGCGACCATGTCCGACAGGTGCTCAAACAGTCGTCGATGAGTGCGAGAGCTCCGACCGCTGATCATGCGCACCGGTGTTTGATGCGCATTCAGAAACGTACCCTCGGGTGTACACAGCGCGCTTTCGCGCATCAGTCCGGTCGGTCACTGAGCGCTCAGCATAGGTAACGCGACGAGATGAAACACTGTGGTCAGACAGTCGTGTCTCGATAGACGCGCTCGTGCATCTTCCGTATCGATTCCACGCGCGGTCGCCTCCTCGCACTCCAATTCGTACCAATAAGCGATCTCGTGAAATTCGTTCAAGGCTGCTCGCAGAAAGACGCGAACGACGCGCGAGTCGGCGCCGGCTATGGCGCAGTCGCACGACCCGCCGACAAAGTCGTCGCGCGCGACGACGCGGCAAAGCTCGCACACGTAAGCTTGCAGTGGCACTCGATGCTCGAACGTGACGCCCAGATTGTTGTCGCTCGTGTCGGGTTGGCTGTCTATCAGTTCTCGCTCGAATTCCACGGACATGGGACTCAGCTCGAGACTGATTCGATCCTCCAGCACCAGGGGGTAACGAATATTCGCGCTCAATGGAAGAGAGTCTTCGTAGCGAACAGTGGGATCCGTCGCCAAACAAGCCTTCAATTCGGACACAACGGTCGCGTCGTCGTCGGTATCTCAGTTTTCGATCAGACATCGAACGACGGCTAAACGATCGTCGCCGGCGCGTCGTCTCTCGTTCGGCGAGAGATCGCGCGTCGTTCCGATGCGCCACCAGATAGCCCCGTGATGTGTTTTGCGATACACGAAACTCTCCAACGGGCCGTCCCATCGCCAGAACCGCTCGATCAGACTGCTCTGTCCCACGTCCACCGGCAGAGAAAGCACCAAACTGGTCTGTCGTTCGTCACGCACGTTTCACTCGTTCGACAGCATCGTTGTGTCGCGCGTTTCGGAGCAAACGCTGCGAATGAAAAGAAAAACGGTGTTAGAGTAACGTACCGTCCGAACGAGGTCGAGAACTGACTGTTTACTCGCCATTACAATCGATCGTGGACAAAGGAGTGAGATTAAGCAGCGAATCAACGCAGCATCCACGGTGATCAAATGTAGTACAGTTCGACGTCCAGCTCCGAGTGAACAGCGACGCTCCACGACGTTGGCAGTCGCACCAGTTGTCGAAGGTCGGGCGCGACAATCAGCGTCACCTTTTTGTCGGAACAGCGAAGAGCTGCGAACGAAATGATCGACTGTGTGTGAAAAGACATCGCGCAATTTCGTTCTATCGAATCGCGTATCTTCCACCACGCTTATGTAGATCAACAGATTGTAATGAGGAGTCTTTATCCCCGTTACTATCGTGTGACAGCGACCACCGATCGTCACACGATCGCGAGAATTCATCGCCACGCGCCCCGGCAACACCGAACACCCGTGCCGCGGCAACCCGACAGACCGCCGGAAAAAGCCGAATTCGGCGAAACGGTCGGGGAAGATCGGTCCCCTAAAAGGGGTAATTCGCGAAAATCGCATGCGCGATTTTCCGAGAAATCGGGGGGTCTAGTCCCCCGATTATCGACCACTGATCGTTGAGAGGAATTAAGGGTATAAAACCCGCTCTCGAGCAGAGATCGAGGCAGACCATGAGAGACAGTCAGGTAGTCAGAACAGCTACCAAGGTGAGCTCCAACGAGAATCATGAAGAGAAGTCGACGAGAGGGCAAGGCATCCACCGGTGAGTAAAGCTTCCACACCGTACCGAACCAGCGGGAAATTTTACAAGACCCGGCAGCCGAGCCTCATCAGTCGACCGGCATCGCGATTTTACCGTATTCGTCCGTCTGTTGTAACGTCCTGCGACGTTCTCTCCACCATATCATTTTTTCGCCTCTACATTAAAAGTCCAGCGAGACATATAGGTAGATTCAACCATCAAAAGTAATTGTTACTATTAAAATTTATCGATAAAAGTTTATATCTTTTAAAATAATAATAATTTTAGAAAATCGCGCAGTGCGATATAAAGCTCCTTCAAAGTATTACAAATTATGTCCTAATAAAATTTCTGTAAGATCAATAGTTTAGAAGTTACGACCATTCGAATGTCTCGACCAATCAGGAAAAGGCATGTTTTTCTCAGTAACTATAAGGCCTAGAAGAAAAATCTTAATTGCTAACAATAGCATTAAAAGACCTCTATTTAACGACCATATTAACATTTTGAAAAACATTAACAATTAATAAGAAACCAACAATGTTACTTACCAATAGACTTCAGAAAATTCTAAAATTCATACGCAGGGACTATTGGGACGCCAGTAATGCGTACCTTTCGTAAAAATTAAGAAATGTCAATTTAAAATATTTTTAACACCTACGTACATAGAGAACATCTTAGTGAAACATAAGCAAATGTCAAAACCTCAGAATATTAATTATAAAAGGAAATAATGCCAAACGAAAACAATTAATTCTTGCCCACAAACAGAGAATCCTTCTGATAGTACATTCTCAAAATTTGGTAATTCTTACTTAAAATTTAATAAACCTCATTTATTTAAGTTCAGGGGTCGCTTAAATACTCTATTTAGCTTGGAAATCCACCATTTTTGCCTTGGTCACGTTTAAATACTTTATTTAATTTAATTTGAGCCTTCTGTCCACGTTCAAGCTCCTCTTAAATACTGCACTCTTTTAAATTCGTTCGTACAGTACAACAGCTTGAACTCATCACTAATAATAAAAATTAATTGTTCATCGAATCTTCTATTATCATAAGCTTCTATAAGGTCCAAAAGCCGGTAATTTATACATAGGAACCGTCTATAACAATTGTTAATTAATTACCGACGCCAATAATAACGAAACCTACCCAAGGGGCCTACCTTACCGACATACGTAAGTAGAGAGCCCTATGGTAGAACCCAGCCTTACCGAGAAACATTAATTTAACAACAGTAATAATAAGGATCCTTGTAATAAGGAATCCTATTTTTCCAGTTAACAATATTATAAATCTCTACACTCTAATACCCATTGTTAACAATATGCATTTCTTATAATAATTCTTAATAACCACATTTAAACATTAATAACAAATACCTCTTTTATTATAACATATGCATATTGTCTTTATAAAAATCATAACTAATTAATATTATAACTTTCTATTACACTATTCATATAATACTAAATTAAGCGTTTATTATAACCTTAAGAACCACATATATATAATATTAACCATTTTTTTATTATAATATAATATTATAAGGCATAAAAAATTACGCGCACATATAAATTAATAAGTCAGACTGGCGACAGGAAGTCTCAAAGGTAAGGCACGCACGCAGCCGGGCCACCGATGGTGCTCTGGAATCCCCGAGTAACCCGAGCCCATATCAGGTAACATAGAGCATCCTGTTGACCACGCTCCTTATCACATCCGGCGGCGCGTCGAGATGTCTCGACGCCTCGTCAGCATCACGCCACTCAGTTCCACTCTGAAAAACCTTGAACGCTCCTACTCTGGATCCCTCTCGTATAATCCCATTACTCCTACCATATAGCCTACCCCACTCTTGAGTTCCATTGTCCGGACCGAACGAGGCCCCGGGAGCAGCTCCCACCGCAGAGTCGACATCGGAAGTTCATACAGTACAGACGTGCCTCTTAGGAGTGCCTCCAAGACATCTTTGCTAATTTGACGCAAAGAGGAAAAGTGTCTCTGAGCGACCGTGCCACCACGGACTACGGTCTTCTCGCATAAGAGCGTCTTCCTACGCTCCATCAGAGCCTTTGCCTTGTGCTATTCAAAATCTGGAAGATTTCTTAGGAAACTTGCCAGAACATCCACGGTGTTTTATAATACTCAAAGTGTGCGGATAAGTCGACTCCCCGCTCGAGTTGGCTAGAGTGGTCCCAACAGTATTGAGAGTATTCTGGAATAAAAAAGCCTGTTCTTTGAGATTTCTCTGCAAAAGTCTGAGTTACTGAAATAAATAGTAAGTATATAATATTTTAATGCACAACATTCACATACACCGCGTTTCGCGCAAGTGAAATACAATCGCGATCTAAGCCTTAAGAACATTGTTACGCGAGTGAACCAGTGATGTTTCATCATACGCCAAGTCGAATTATTTAACAGATATAATAGCGTCACGCTGAAATTTTCGTTCATGTCGGTTCGTAACTGCCCTACATAAGGATCACACATTATAATCCGAATAGTGTATTATCTACGTTTAGTTTGTCAAACCGACAATTTAGAATTTCGTTCCGATTTCCTTAAGATACGCTATACAAGCTAGGATATATATAATGAGAGAGAGAGAGACAATCTTCAGATTCTTCTTTTTTCTAAATCGTGATTACGAAACCCCAGTGTCTGTCAACGCAGTGAACTACGCTCACACACTTATTATTCCCTTTCCATTCCTCCTTGCGGGCGCATCACAACGGTGCCAAGCACAGAGCCGTATTGGTATAGTCAGAATCCTTATCAGCAGTGGCATCCCACCACTCTGACATTGTCTCCAGGCGAACTCCTTACGCCGGAGACTCTGCTTTGAAAATCTGCTTACTCCCACCTCCTAGGCCTTCACCTCGTTAATAGACATTGAATAAAATAAAAATTACAATTATCTCGTAACAAGGACTCACAGAGACGTTCCTTCATGTTAGCCTTCTATCTATCTCTCTCATTAGCTATTTTAGTTATAAGACATTTATATGCCTTTATAATTTCATGTATAATTATGTACTTGATATAATATTCCCACTGTTTCCACTGTAACCTGCACTTGCACATGTAAAATATACTGCGTTCTGCTATTACCATTACCCGTAAAGACCATTCTATATTAAACAATTAAGTTACTAAGATTTCAGATTAATAATACTTTTACTATTGTCACATCCGCACTACTAATTGTAAGAGGAAGCACCACACAAAAAATTTTTTTTTCTCTCTTCTTTATTTTCTCTCTCCTCTCCCTGGAATCACCACAAATTTTCCTAAGTCCCACGAACCTAAAATTTTTCTAAGTCCCCTAACTACAAATTTTTTTAAGTCCCTCGAACCTAAATTTTTCTAAGTCCTTCGAACCTAAATTTTTCCAAGTCCCTCAACCCAAAACTTTTCTAAGTCCCTCGGTCGAGAATTTTTCTAAGTCCCTCCGCACCGAAATTTTCTAAGTCCTAATTTCCAAACCCCCACTACCTCCCCACTCCAGAGGAAAATTCGGCGGCTCGGGAAAGCCGCAGCTCAGGGACCGCGGAGCGTCCGAGAGTCAGTCTCAGTCGTGCAGTGATCTGGTGCAGTGCTTCCTCCATCCCTTCTAAGGTCTAGTATAAGTGCTAAATTTTAACTTAGAATATTTTCATGAATGTGAACTTAGAATATTTTCACTAAATCTAACTTAGAATATTTTCGTGAGTTTTAACTTAGAATACTTTCGTGAGTTTTAACTTAGAATATTTTCGTGAGTGTGAACTTAGAATATTTTCATGAATGTGAACTTAGAATATTTTCAGAATCACGCGATTCGTTTGACCCAAAAATTGCGATCTAGCCCCGCGTCCAGGCCCGAGCACCTGCAGCCTAGCATCGCAGCCGCGGCCGACCGGGACGTAACACTATCTCATTGTTTATTTAGACGAAAGTATATTCTTAATAACGACAAGATCTTGACATTATCCATTATAAAAGCTGGAATAATATAATCATTTCATGAAGTGCATCCTTCCCCACCCACATATATATATGTATATGCATTTATTGTATTGTAATTGATTTTATTGTGTATGTGTAGACGTGTGCCATTGCATCGGCATACGCCTTAATTACCTCACTGTGTTACTTGCTATTGTACAATTCCATTAAAATCACCGATTCTCTTGTACAACGAACATATGCCATTGCATCGGCATACAATCCTTCAACATTTTCTACTAAGCATTTAAATTTTATGCAGTATCCTTGTTTTATCGGCAGCCTTTTTCCTCTTATTCGAACATTTTCTTGAAAGAAAGATATTAAGCATTCATAAATCTTTGTCCTTTTTATTCAGTTACTTAAATCAACATCTTTGGTGCCATAACATCTCTTGCCAGAGGAATTTATAGTTCATTAACCATTAAATCTGAATCTTACATTATTAAGCATAGATCTTGCCCACCTTTAGGGAAGCGCCTTACTGGAGCTACCCGCCTCTATCCTTGTCCAGACTGAGGAGCGCCTTACGGGTTCCTCTCGGCTCAAGCATCTTGTCCATCCCGTCCAACTCATAAGATCACCCCTTTTCCCATCAAGATCAGGAAATTTAACTTGTGAATTAATAACCTGTACTTAGCATCCTTGCTTAGCATCCTTCAATCTCAGGGGCGCAGCTGACAGCCGCCACCCGCCTCAATTATCCTTCTCCTACAACCCGCATAACCTAACCCTGCCAAAGCATTGGTATTAAGCATTAATTATTAGTACTTTTATAGTACTCTGGCAACGGATAACTAAAGTCACAAGAATCCTTGTCACTCAATAATTAATTTTATCAATTGCTATTTTAACTTATCCGACCAAAAATGTTATTCTTAAACTCAATCCGTTAGATGCCAAATAAACATCGCGGGGGCGTTAAATAGAAGGCAATGCAGCTACGTAAGGAAGACGACTTGCCGACGAGCGGCCCTGTTGTCTCAACACATGGACCCCACCAAACCCCGTATAATACAAGATATCACGGGGCACGATCTAGTTCCTCCATCGTATATCAAGTTTTTATTACAAAACAGACTCATAAGCACATTTAGATACGCTCCACGTCCATTACACTCCACACAAAGATACTTTATTCCGGATTCGCATTCTTTACCAAGCTCTTCCAGGGCTCACACACACAACCCTCGGCTGGTTAAACAGCGTTCGACGACAGAAACTCTAGACATAGAATTGATAGATTTAACACAGGACGACACTTTCAACAACAAGACAGCCACCTACATTTACCAACTGGAGTCCTATTCTCTCACTGAAAACCCTCGCAAATTACCGTACCACCTTCATTACTTCCACCGGGCAGGATAACTGTACATTCTCTCAACACTTCATTGTAACTCATTACCAGCAGCTATATAATGTAAACCACATTTGTATTCATTAGTTATATAATTATAAGTATTATCACTCATTTATATTACACTTTTAACTATCATATTGTCTCATTGTTAAATAAAACAATTGTTTAAGTCTCTATTCCTATCAATAGCCATAATCATTATATCACCTACAATCACCATATTTCCCCCTTTCACCATCTGTCCGGAAAAGCTCTCGGCATCCCAGGCAGTGCCGGTGTAAGCAGGTAGGCCTAAATAAATAGAGAGCAGGCGGATCACGATCCCTATGGAGACGCCAGACGTTACATGTTCTATAAAAAATCGACGTCGGACCCCGAATCCGATCAGATCGTTCGCCGACGAGTTGGATCGTTCCTTGAGATCGACCGTGATGACGACGGTGCGATGGGTCACCATGTTCGAGACTCTGTGCACTCGCTATCGCTGCAGATCGATTAACGTTTTGGCCGAAACAATCGACAGCGCCAAGACCGATGTGCTGTTCATCAGCGGTCCCTCCGGCAAGTGGTTGGCTGAGGTCACGTCGATTACACTGGCTCAATGCGAAACGAATCGCGACGAAAGCGCCGTGCGCTTGACGGATGCGTCGGAATCGGCGATGCGGAGATTGGTGCGTTCATACGAACAACGTCAAGTTTGCTTTACGGATGACGATTCGTCGTACGAAATAGTGTTCGACTGGTTCGTGGTGACCGCGTCGACGATCGGACATGAAAACACCGATCCGCGGAACGTCCGATCATCGCAGAGTGTCATCGCGGTGAGGAGCATCAAATCGATCACGATGACGACCGACGATGCAGAGGAAGAGGAACGACAATGCTTACTGCGTTTCGATCGCAACAATCGTTTGATCGTGCTGTTGGTACTGTCGAATACTACGCGCAACCAGACGTTATTGCCGATAAGTGTATCGTGCAATTCGCAATCCGACGATTGTTTGCGTCCTATCGCGCTGATTCTGTCGTGCAAACTCACGATGAAAAGGGTCGAGTGTGGAAGTTTAAACGTGCACCATGATAGATTCGACGTTGCGAATTCCGCGTGTTGGTTGACGAAAGCGCGCGAGATGCGCAAATTGGCAAAATGGTTTCGAATGGCGGGGTGCGACGTTCGATACGCGATGCTCGATCGCGTCGTGTGTCAGTGAATCGCCAGGCACGTTCGTTTGTTCTGGCGAGACGGTTACGCGTTCACGAGTCGTGATCGTGATGACGTCGAGTCGATGTTCGCATCATCAATCCATTTGCTTCCGATCCCTGCGGTCATCGATTTGTCTCGTTCGCAATGGGAGATAAAGCGTGATGTTCGTTCGACTTTGTCCCTGTGCGACTACGACGTTTTGTATCGTCGATGCGGGCATACATTGTCGTCCATGTTTTTGTCGAAACGATACGACACGTCGACGGTAAGAAACGATATCGACGATTATTACGAGTCGCGTTACTTCGTAAACGCCGACGAGTTGGTAAAGCGACGCTACATGAATCTGAGCTGAACATGTTCGTGATCACCACTCTGGATGGCAGGGGCTGCTGCTACCGCGACGTTAGTTGCCTCAGCGGCACCTTTCGTGTGGCTGGTCATGGCGTTGTCTGCTCTGATCGCGCTGATTGTTTCCTTCGTAGCTTGCTGTTTGTTGCACTACAATGGCGAGAGAACGTCGTGCGATTGCGACGCGTCGATACTGTCGCGATCGGTCGCTGCCGCGACTTCGACGAAACAACCAAAATCGCTGGTTCTCGACGATTCGACGACGTACATAGATCGAGCCGAGTCGAAATTCATGGTACCCACGGGTACTAAGGCACGCGTTGCGCTCTGAATATTCTATGAATAAAAAGAGAGAGAGAGAGGTAGAGAGATATTCGCAGTTTAATTCCAGCGTTTTTTTATTCACTCTTTTCTCCATTAGCAGGATTCGCATCGCGTTCGCGCGATTGTCGCGCTCTGAAGAAGGACATGACGGCGTTAAACACAGAGATCGGAACGAGTCTCAAATCGAGTCGAATCATATCCAACGCGATCGCGCCATCGGCGTCGCTGTTTCTTTCGTTTCGCGAGACGAATGACCGTTGTTGCATCTCGTACAGTTCGTTCACAGCACGAGAGATGTTGACGGAATGGTGCATCGTTCGATACCACGAATCTACGACGTCGAGAAATCATGTTGTCGTGCCGTAAAAATACAGACACGCGATCAGGCCGTTCAATGTGATATGCGCAACATCGAAACGATTAGTGCGATTGTTGGTCCAGTAACGAACGTGCATGGCTCGCATGAACTAATGTCGACAGTGACCGTTGCACAACTGTCGACGCGTTTTCAGCAGAGTTTCACAATCGATCACCATGGGATTCGATACGTTTTTCATGCTTTCAATCAAGCGATATCGATCGGACGAGTTTTGTCGGTATTGGAGCAGAACTATGCGACGTACAGTTTTCGATTCGATCGCTTCAGGCATCTCGCGCTGTAGCGTCTCGAGCGACTGACGACGTCGCCTCAATGACGCGATGAGTTTGACGGTGACTCGAGAAATCAACTCTCGCACTTTCGTCGCGATCTCGTCTATGCTCCGTGCGATATTTCCTAGTTCCTTCGCTTTCGCCAAATGTTCGCTCTCGAGCGATTAATTTTGCGTTATCAACTCGGCGCGCTCTCTTTCGAAAACCTTTGATCTGAGCGTTTCATCCGGAGTCACAACTCACTCCAATTCGACAGTTTTACATTGACGACGAGTCGCACCGAGTCGTCTGTACTATTTAACAGAGATGCCAATTCGTTCGCCGATTCTGACAATTTGATCGTTTCGTCCACCAAATCGAGACGCTGTTTCGAAAGAACGATACCTTAACGCTCGAATCATTCGCCGTATCGTGCTCGAACTCGATCGAGCTCCTTGTTGTACGCGACGTTCAAATTGACGATTTCGTTGGTCAACGAGTTCGCCGTTTGTCAAAGATCGAAATATTTGTCAGTTTCTTCGCGAATTGTCGCAAATTACGCATCATCGTTTCGATCGCTCGCTCCGTTCGTTTCGACACACCGATGTTATCGTCGATAATCGATTCGTGCAATTCGTTGTACGACCGAACAATGTCAATGTTGCGAAAACGATGATTCTTCGTCGGGTCGAACCTCGACTGTGTCAAGGGCTCAGTTGATGCTATCGCGTTGATATCGACGAAGCCGTACAGTCTCAGGATCGTTATAACGCGATGAACATCTTTCGTTGCTTCGTACAAGTGAACGCGCGCCTCATGAACATAGAGATCATTTATTGAGACATCATATTACTGAGACGAGAGCTCGTGGACGGATAGTCATCGGATGTGATGTTCTCGTCACGCGATACAGTCGCGAAAAAACTCAAAAGTCCGGTCGCCACGTCAGACGCGTTGAGCGTTATTTCGGTCGCACGCAGCAATTCCAGCGTGAACGAATCCATTCAAGGCCAAAAAATAACATTCGACAACTCACCACGCGCTCGAGCGGAAATAACGAGTCGCTCTCGCGTCGCTCAAATGTTCAATCGAGCGGAGCTAACGAATCGCTCTCGCGTGTCGCGCATCGATGCATAACACGACGTCTGAGTGTTCGATCGAGCGGAAATAACGAGTCACTCTTGCGTCGCTGTTCAATCGAGCAGAAATAACGAATCGCGAGGTCGCGTGCATCGATGCGTAACACGACGTCTGAGTGTTCGATCGAACGTAAATAACGAATCCTCGCGCGTCGCTGTTCAATCGAACGGAAATAACGAATCGCGAGGTCGCGCTCATTGATGCGTAACTGAACGTCTGAGTGTTCGATCGAGCGTTGTTAATCTCACTGACCTCAATTCCCCTTCTACCACGTGTAAGTGGGGTATATAATGCTCGCTGAAATCTTCGATCGACACTGTGTTCTCGGTGCTCCTTTCGAAAGAGTGTAGTCCTGCACCATAGACTAAGTAAGAATCATCGTGATCGCGAGGGTCGTCCGATGGTAGACGCACGCGTTCGGTCTCGGTCGCCGCGTCGGGAACTTCTCGTTCTCTGGTACGTCAGCGTTCGCGTTCTCTCGTGAGAATACGGTCGCAACTTAGCTCTCGGGCGAGCGAACGCGGACGAACGGCTCTTGGATTGCACGAAGGAGTTTCCGGACACCGATTTGGTTGCACGACTCGAGCGGCGAGCGCTCTAAACGCAGTGAGTGCGATCGTTCGGCGATAACGCCGGGTTCTATACGGATGACAGCAAGTCCTCCAGTCGAGAGCTCGCATGTCCCGTTGGGCATTAAGTCTCGACGAGGCTTCGTCTCGTGATGACGAAGTCGTTTCCGAAACGATCGGCAATACACGCGTGCTCGCCGAACATCGGGAAGGCCGGTCGGCCGGTGATAACGCTGGGAAAAGGTCCAGGCCGCGCGCTGGCGGATCGTAATCGCGAGAGTCGTCCGACGACGAGATCGGACCGGGGGGAGAAGGGCGCACGTTCGCGGCTCGTTCCGACGGTAGACGCGCACTAATATATATTTCCAGTATTTGGCGCATGAGCACTCGTTCGAACGGATCGACTGAATACAGGTACTCAGTGAATATTTGTTATTTTATAGATATAGTTTTGAATATTTCTCTGCTTTGCTTTTGCTAAAACTGCTTTTTTGCACGTACAATATACATACATTTCCAACCTTATCCCAAATCATCAATTCGCAATCGTCGTCGTCGCGTTGAACGTTGTTGCGATACGCTGTATCGAGTATCGTCATTCGAAACGTGAATTTGTCAGTTTATCGTTTGTAGCATCGCTTCATTCCATCCCATTTCCTTTTTGTATTTGTCCAATACTCAACATTTCTACACGCATTGCTTTTTGGGTTAACCTGCTTCATCTAATTCTTATAGCTGTTCGATAAAATTAAGGTTTACTCGTTGTCGCAGGCAGGCAAAAATATAACAATTGCCGTAGGTAGACAAAAAGGTGATCACCGGTGAATTATATGATTTGTCAGCTTGTTTATTAATTTGACATTTTTTCAGGACTTTCTGTTTCTTCAAACACACAAACGCACAGTAACAGTTTCCACATCCACCTGTTCCTTAACGAACCAATTTCATATCGTCAGTCGTCGCAGTCGCGTGAAACGTCGTCGCGATGCGCGATTGTGTATCGTCTCGTTCGAAACGTTTTTTTATCGATTTCATCAGTATCCTTTCCTTCTTCTCGACAATTTTGAACAAACGCATACACTTTCTCTCCTCTCTCTCTCTCTCTTTCTATTTAGTTTGGACTTTGAACGCCAACAAAAATAGTGTTCATTGTCCGTTTAGCTCGCGTCTTGTGTAGGTAGGGCCCAATAGCAATATCACTTTTTGTTTCGAAGCTTTCTGTAGTATCGTAATATTTAGCACGAACTCGTGCGATATTGTCGATACCGCATAAAGCTTGAGTACGTGTATGTTCGAATCGAACGCAACACGTATAATTTTTTTTAAGTTGCTCGATCCAATTATGGAATGAACGTAGACGGCGTCGCAGCCTCCGTTCAATATAGTACAGCTGTGTATTCATTTTACATTCGACACTCGTGATCCATCAGTAAATTCATAAAGGCGGATCTAGCGATCGTCATTGTGAAAGTACTCTCGCTGTTAATCAGGGAGCGAAGATGCGATCGCTCGAAGCATGACATTAACGTGTTCGCATCTTCGCAATTCGCACCGTTAACGTTCCTACGTATCAAATACCATACGGTTCTACACCACGGTAAAAACGAAAGCGATTATTGGTACGAACAAGGTAAAAACGAACGAGTTGAACGTTTGAGTACTCAGCGCGAAACCTACGATCGTACCGAGTGACCCAAGCCACATCAAAGGCGTTTGAAATACGAATGGTATAATGGTGTCGCAGTTATTAAACGGCAGAAAAAACGAATCGTTTTTCATCTGTGCGACGTTCAATTCTGCAGTAGCGCACGATTTGCCCAATAGCACATATCCCTCCGAGCGCCCTTTGCCATAGTAGTGTTCCATCGAATACATGAGTTGCTGCAGCACCGGTCGTTCCGACAAATCAGTGTCGCTCTCGTAATTTGACATACCGGCGTGAATTTCGACCGATAACGCCGGTTCATCGAACGCTTCTCGGGACGACATGTACACGTGTTGCAATAGATTCCACGTGCTGTCGATTCCGTAGCTCATAATGTCTATGCGATTCACTCGCGGTCGTTTGTCCAGTCTCGGTTCCACGGATCCTGTCAGATCGAACGTCATTCGTCTGGCGCGAACGAGTTGATCGTTAACCGTTTCGGCGCGTACAGTTCTTGCGATCGAACATCGTCCGTTGTCGTCGAGTGTAGCGTCGGCGTACAATACCGAACGAGCGAATCGCATTTTTTGCGAGAAGGAAAAATCGCTCTCTCATACATCGTCGATGACGCGCGAGGTACGAATGTTTGATATCATGATCCGTTTCGCGTTTAACAATTCTCAAATGGAATAAGAGACACCGCGACAACGGTCGTTGCGAAAGAATCGTCAACTCGCACCGAGACCGGCAATTACTTCGGCAACGAATTTTTTGAATCGGACGAGGACGAGACGAACAATGTTCGCGAGGAAACCGAAAATTCTGATTCTCAATCGACAAGCGTTCGTCGTCCGACTCTGAACGATAAAATGACGAAAAACGTTCTGAACGAGAGAGCGGTATCGAGTGTTAGTTCACGGTTCGATACGTGCATGTTGTACGCACTGGACGAATTTTTAACGGGTAGCTCGTATCACGTATTAGCGCTATGGTTGCACGATCACTTGACGAAGGAAAATCTACGCGGCAGTCTGACGGTGGTGGGATTTTCCAATCCTCGTGGTCGTTCGCGAGCGATCGCGAACAATGTCGCAACGTCAACGAAATGCGTCGATCTAGTTGGCGAGATTTCGGTTCCGTACGTACGTTTGGATCCCGACAATCAGTACGGGATCTTCGACTTCAAACGGCAAACTGGCTACCCAGCGATTGTGCTATTGATCACATTGCCGCACAGTGGAATGGAAATCTGTCTGTCGTGTGACGGTGCGATTCTTGTACACGCTCGACATACCCTGCGTCAGAATATGATCGAAGTGACCGAGGTCTTGCGTTAATTGAATCACTCGTACTTGGACGATTTGTGCACTTGCGTGAACGTAGTATTACCCGTGACGTGACCCGAAACGGAGAACACGATCGATGACAACGAGGATGAGGAAGCGTGTGTCAACGATTCCGTATCACGATTGATCGGATTCGAACGACGTCGCGACGAAGATGGAAGCGAATCTCGAGCCGTCACCGTTCAATCGTCATCGCCTCCGTAGTTGTCTTTTTTACCCACCGCACCGGTGGAACACTATGACGAAAATGAACGTTGGAGAGACAACGATCGTACCATATTTTCGATATCGAACGATAGTAGTTTACCGGCGGAAGTGATCGATTTGTTCGAACAGCGCGAAGACATTAACACCGTCGGTCGATTGTACAATCAGAATCTGAGACTCTACAGAGCCATTTGGGAGGTATGGACAGAGCCTTGGCGAACACACATCCGAGCGATCTATTGCCCGTGATTCACGGCGAATCCATGAACGCTTACGTTCCATAGATGCTGTTCATTCTCTTTGTACACGTTGGGCCTTATACTGATCGTTCTTTCGAAGCAACTTCGAGGAGAAACGAATCACAAGAATTGAAATAAACAGATTTTGCTTCGTATACTCCTTCATTACATTTTTCACATAGCATCGTCAATGTTCCCTTTCCTCATCCCTTCTATATCGATATACAGTGTACGTTTTTACGCGACGTATAGCGAAGCGAGCGATCGGTCGGAAGTCACTGTTCCATGGGGAACTGAATCGAGCAGCAGACGCCACCGCACCAATTCGCGCACCAATCATTTCGATGAACGACACGATATGCGCGAAGACCGATCGATAGGTTGGACAGACTGTAACGTCCTGCGATGTTCTGTCCACCATATCATTTTTTCGCCTCTACATTAAAAGTCCAGCGAGACATATAGGTAGATTCAACCATCAAAAGTAATTGTTACTATTAAAATTTATCGATAAAAGTTTATATCTTTTAAAATAATAATAATTTTAGAAAATCGCGCAGTGCGATATAAAGCTCCTTCAAAGTATTACAAATTATGTCCTAATAAAATTTCTGTAAGATCAATAGTTTAGAAGTTACGACCATTCGAATGTCTCGACCAATCAGGAAAAGGCATGTTTTTCTCAGTAACTATAAGGCCTAGAAGAAAAATCTTAATTGCTAACAATAGCATTAAAAGACCTCTATTTAACGACTATATTAACATTTTGAAAAACATTAACAATTAATAAGAAACCAACAATGTTACTTACCAATAGACTTCAGAAAATTCTAAAATTCATACGCAGGGATTATTGGGACGCCAGTAATGCGTACCTTTCGTAAAAATTAAGAAATGTCAATTTAAAATATTTTTAACACCTACGTACATAGAGAACATCTTAATGAAACATAAGCAAATGTCAAAACCTCAGAATATTAATTACAAAAGGAAATAATGCCAAACGATAACAATTAATTCCTGCCCACAGACAGAGAATCCTTCTGATAGTACATTCTCAAAATTTGGTAATTCTTACTTAAAATTTAGTAAACCTCATTTATTTAAGTTCAGGGGTCGCTTAAATACTTTACTTAGCTTGGAAATCCACCATTTTTGCCTTGGTCACGTTTAAATACGTTATTTAATTTAATCTAAGTCTTCTGTCCACGTTCAAGCTCCTCTTAAATACTGCACTCTTTTAAATTCGTTCGTACAGTACAACAGCTTGAACTCATCACTAATAATAAAAATTAATTGTTCATCAAATCTTCTATTACCATACGC
This sequence comes from Harpegnathos saltator, assembly GCF_003227715.2. Taxonomy (NCBI): domain Eukaryota; kingdom Metazoa; phylum Arthropoda; class Insecta; order Hymenoptera; family Formicidae; genus Harpegnathos; species Harpegnathos saltator. The sequence goes on from NW_020229917.1 coordinate 169,316, forward strand.
TTCTATAAGGTCCAAAAGCCGGTAATTTATACATAGGAACCGTCTATAACAATTGTTAATTAATTACCGACGCCAATAATAACGAAACCTACCCAAGGGGCCTACCTTACCGACATACGTAAGTAGAGAGCCCTATGGTAGAACTCAGCCTTGCCGAGAAACATTAATTTAACAACAGTAATAATAAGGATCCCTGTAATAAGGAATTCTATTTTTCCAGTTAACAATATTATAAATCTTTACACTCTAATACCCACTGTTAACAATATGCATTTCTTATAATAATTCTTAATAACCACACTTAAACATTAATAACAAATACCTCTTTTATTATAACATATGCATATTGTCTTTATAAAAATCATAACTAATTAATATTACAACTTTCTATTACACTATTCATATAATACTAAATTAAGCGTATATTATAACCTTAAGAACCACACATATATAATATTAACCATTTTTTTATTATAATATAATATTATAAGGCATAAAAAATTACGCGCACATATAAATTAATAAGTCAGACTGGCGACAGGAAGTCTCAAAGGTAAGGCACGCACGCAGCCGGGCCACCGAGGGTGCTCTGGAATCCCCGAGTAACCCGAGCCCATATCAGGTAACATAGGACATCCTGTTGACCACGCTCCTTATCACATCCGGCGGCGCGCCGAGATGTCTCGACGCCTCGTCAGCATCACTCCACTCAGTCCCACTCTGAAAAACCTTGAACGCTCCTACTCTGAATCCCTCTCGTATAATGTAACGTCTCGCGTCTCCCTAGGGATCGTGATCCGCCTGCTCTCTATTTATTTAGGCCTACCTGCTTACACCGGCACTGCCTGGGATGCCGAGAGCTTTTCCGGACAGATGGTGAAAGGGGGAAATATGGTGATTGTAGGTGATATAATGATTATGGCTATTGATAGGAATAGAGACTTAAACAATTGTTTTATTTAACAATGAGACAATATGATAGTTAAAAGTGTAATATAAATGAGTGATAATACTTATAGTTATATAATTAATGAATACAAATGTGGTTTACATTATATAGCTGCTGGTAATGAGTTACAATAAAGTGTTGAGAGAATATATAGTTATCCTGCCCGGTGGAAGTAATGAAGGTGGTACGGTAATTTGCGAGGGGTTTCAGTGAGAGAATAGGACTCCAGTTGGTAAATGTAGGTGGCTGTCTTGTTGTTGAAAGTGTCGTCCTGTGTTAAATCTATCAATTCTTTGTCTAAAGTTTCTGTCGTCGAATGCTGTTTAACCAGCTGAGGGTTGTGTGTGTGAGCCCTAGAAGAACTTGGTAAAGAATGCGAATCCGGAATAAAGTGTCTTTGTGTGGAGTGTAATGGACGTGGAGCGTATTTAAATGTGCTTATGAGTCTGTTTTGTAATAAAAACTTGATGTACGATGGAGGAACTAGATCGTGCCCCGTGATATCTTGTATTATACGGGGTTTGGTGTGGTCCATGTGTTGAGACAACAGGGCCGCTCGTCGGCAAGCTTCCTTACGTAGCTGCATTGCCTTCTGTTTAACGCCCCCGCGATGTTTATTTGGCATCTAACGGATTGAGTTTAAGAATAACATTTTTGGTCGGACAAGTTAAAATAGCAATTGATAAAATTAATTATTGAGTGAAAAGGACTCTTGTGACTTTAGTTATCTGTTGCCAGAGTACTATAAAAGTACTAATAATTAATGCTTACTACCAATGCATTGGCAGGGTTAGGTTATGCGGGTTGTAGGAGAAGGATAATTGAGGCGGGTGGCGGCTGTCAGCTGCGCCCCTGAGATTGAAGGATGCTAAGCACTGTACAGGTTATTAATTCACAAGTTAAATTTCCTGATCTTGATGGGAAAAGGGGTGATCTTATGAGTTGGACGGGATGGACAAGATGCTTGAGCCGAGAGGCACCCGTAAGGTGCTCCTCAGTCTGGACAAGGATAGAGGCGGGTAGCTCCAGTAAGGCGCTTCCCTAAAGGTGGGCAAGATCTATGCTTAATAATGTAAGATTCAGATTTAATGGTTAATGAACTATAAATTCCTCTGGCAAGAGATATTATGGCACCAGAGATGTTGATTTAAGTAACTGAATAAAAAGGACAAAGATTTATGAATGCTTAATATCTTCCTTTCAAGAAAATAAGAGGAGCTCGAAAATAAGAGGAGAGCTCGAATAAGAGGAAAAAGGCTGCCGATAAAACAAGGATGCTGCATAAAATTAAAATGCTTAGTAGAAAATATTGAAGGATTGTATGCCGATGCAATGGCATATGTTCGTTGTACAAGAGAATCGGTGACTTTAATGGAATTATACAATAGCAAGTAATACAGTGAGGTAATTAAGGCGTATGCCGATGCAATGGCATATGTCTACACATACACAATAAAATCAATTACAATACAATAAATGCATATACATATATATATGTGGGTGGGGAAGGATGCACTTCATGTAATGATTTATATTATTCCAGCTTTTATAATGGATAATGTCAAGATCTTGTCGTTGTTAAGAATATTGATAAGAATTTAGACTTTCGTCTAAATAAACAATGAGATTGTAAAAGTATTATTAATCTGAAACCTTTGTAACTTAATTGTTTAATATAGAATAGTCTTTATGGATAATGGTAATAGAAGAACGCGGTATATTTTATATGTGCAAGTGCAGGTTACAGTGGAAACAGTGGGAATATTATATCAAGTACATAATTATACATGAAATTATAAAGGCATATAAATGTCTTATAACTAAAATAGCTAATGAGAGAGATAGATAGAAGGCTAACATGAAGGAACGCCTCTGTGAGTCCTTGTTACGAGATAATTGTAATTTTTATTTTATTCAATGTCTATTATCGAGGTGAAGGCCTAGGAGGTGGGAGTAAGCAGATTTTCAAAGCAGAGTCTCCGGCGTAAGGAGCTCGCCTGGAGACGATGTCAGAGTGGTGGGATGCCACTGCTGATAAGGATTCTGACTATACCAATACGGCTCTGTGCTTGGCACCGATGCCGTGCGCCCGCAAGGAGGAATGGAAAGGGAATAATAAGTGTGTGAGCGTAGTTCACTGCGTTGACAGACACTGGGGTTTTGTAATCACGATTTAGAAAGAGAAGAATCTGAAGATTGTCTCTCTCTCTCTCTCTTTATATATATATCCTAGCTTGTATAGCGTATCTTAAGGAAATCGGAACGAAATTCTAAGAGCGGTTTGACAAACTAAACGTAGATAATACACTATTCGGATTATAATGAATGATCCTTATGTAGGGCAGTTACGAACCGACATGAACGAAAATTTCAGCGTGACGCTGTGGTATCTGTTAAATAATTCGACTTGGCGTATGATGAAACGTCACTGGTTCACTCGCGTAACAATGTTCTTAAGGCTTAGATCGCGATTGTATTTCACTTGCGCGAAACGCGGTGTATGTGAGTGTTGTGCATTAAAATATTATATACTTACTATTTATTTCAGTAACTCAGACTTTTGCAGAGAAATCTCAAAGAACAGGCTTTTTTATTCCAGAATACTCTCAATACTGTTGGGACCATTCTAGCCACGGCACAACTCGAGCGGGGAGTCGACTTATCTGCACACTTTGAGTATTATAAAACACCGTGGATGTTCTGGCAAGTTTCCTAAGAAATCTTCCAGATTTTGAATAGCACAAGGCAAGGGCTCTGAAGGAGCGTAGGAAGAGGCTCTTATGCGAGACGACCGTTGTCCGTGGTGGCACGGTCGCTCAGAGACACTTTTTCCCTTTGCTTCAAATTAACAATGATGTCTTGGAGGCACTCCTAAGAGGCACGTCTGTACTGTATGAACTTCCGATGTCGACTCTGCGGTGGGAGCTGCTCCCGGGGCCTCGTTCGGTCCGGACAATGGAACTCAAGAGTGGGGTAGGCTATATGGTAGGAGTAATGGGATTATACGAGAGGGATCCAGAGTAGGAGCGTTAAGGTTTTTCAGAGTGGGACTGAGTGGCGTGATGCTGACGAGGCGTCGAGACATCTCGACGCGCCGCCGGATGTGATAAGGAGCGTGGTCAACAGGATGCTCTATGTTACCTGATATGGGCTCGGGTTACTCGGGGATTCCAGAGCACCCTCGGTGGCCCAGCTGCGTGCGTGCCTTATCTTTTGAGACTTCCTGTCGCCAGTCTGACTTATTAATTTATATGTGCGCGTAATTTTTTATGCCTTATAATATTATATTATAATAAAAAAATGGTTAATATTATATATGTGTGGTTCTTAAGGTTATAATATACGCTTAATTTAGTATTATATGAATAGTGTAATAGAAAGTTATAATATTAATTAGTTATGATTTTTATAAAGACAATATGCATATGTTATAATAAAAGAGGTATTTGTTATTAATGTTTAAGTGTGGTTATTAAGAATTATTATAAGAAATGCATATTGTTAACAATGGGTATTAGAGTGTAGAGATTTATAATATTGTTAACTGGAAAATTAGGATTCCTTATTACAAGGATCCTTATTATTACTGTTGTTAAATTAATGTTTCTCGGTAAGGCTGGGTTCTACCATAGGGCTCTCTACTTACGTATGTCGGTAAGGTAGGCCCCTTGGGTAGGTTTCGTTATTATTGGCGTCGGTAATTAATTAACAATTGTTATAGACGGTTCCTATGTATAAATTACCGGCTTTTGGACCTTATAGAAGCTTATGATAATAGAAGATTCGATGAACAATTAATTTTTATTATTAGTGATAAGTTCAAGCCGTTGTAATGTACGAACGAATTTAAAAGAGTGCAGTATTTAAGAGGAGCTTGAACGTGGACAGAAAGCTTAAATTAAATTAAATAAAGTATTTAAACGTGACCAAGGCAAAAATGGTGGATTTCCAAGCTAAGTAAAGTATTTAAGTGACCCCTGAACTTAAATAAATGAGGTTTATAATATTTTAAGTAAGAATTACCAAATTTTGGGAATGTACTATCAGAAGGATTCTCTGTCTGTGGGCAAGAATTAATTGTTTTCGTTTGTAATTATTTCCTTTTGTAATTAATATTCTGAGGTTTTGACATTTGCTTATGTTTCACTAAGATGTTCTCTATGTACGTAGGTGTTAAAAATATTTTAAATTGACTTTACTTAATTTTTGCGAAAGGTACGCATTACTGGCGTCCCAATAGTCCCTGCGTATGAATTTTAGAATTTTCTGAAGTCTATTGGTAGGTAACATTGTTGGTTTTTTGTTAATTGTTAATGTTTTTCAAAATGTTAATGTGGTCGTTAAATAGAGGTCTTTTAATGCTATTGTTAGCAATTAAGATTTTACTTCTAGGCATTATAGTTACTGAGAAAAACATGCCTCTTCCTGATTGATGGAGACATTCAAATGGCCGTAACTTCTAAACTATTGATCTTACAGAAATTTTATTAGGACATAATTTGTAATACTTTGAAGGAGCCTTAAATCGCACTGCGCGATTTTCTAAAATTATTATTATTTTAAAAGATATGAACTTTTATCGATAAATTTTAATAGTAACAATTACTTTTGATGGTTGAATCTACCTATATGTCTCACTGGCCTTTTAATGTAGAGGCGAAAAAAAAATGATATGGTGGAGAGAATGTCGCAGGACGTTACACGACACGCTCGTCGTCCGACTCGGGATCAACAATGGAACGATTCGCTCGTAAGCGTCCACCTGTTGCGTCGAGATGATCGCTTCGGCACGCAAAAGCGTGAACTTCTCCGTCGGGTGGACAACAGATTTAGGTGTCGCAAGCTCCCCCGTGGAGTCCTCCCTAAGCTCCCACGCCACCTTGCCGTGGTGGGGGAGCTTGCATGCTCTGATGAAATACAGAGCTGTGCCGGCGGGGGCTTCGGCCCCTGGCAGGTTCTACCATGCCGGAGTGGTCTGTACGGAGGGGCCAGACTAAGAGCATCCATAACACTCCTGGATGGGCAGTTGCCTCCAGGTTTTAACCAGGGACTGGAGGGTCGCACCTGTGCGGCCCAAAGGTCCCTACTGCGCGGGTAGAGCGGGCTCGTTAGCCTGGTGAAGGCAGCCGATCTAGGGGAAGGAAAACCCCGAATTCAAACCCGATTGGGTCGGACTCGTAATAATCCGACACCGGATGGATCTTACTATGATGACAAGGGCAAAGAACGTCTCAGCACTCGGAACTGAGAATCGGCGTAGGCTTTGGGGTAGTGTCCCGGCGCCCCCTACGTCGTCATCGAGCGACGGGCAGGTACAGGGGTGCACCACGGGATTCTGTACTGAACGGACTATCGTGAAACGTCGTGATGGGGACGTGGTCCTGATCCCCGGCACGTCGTCAACTGACGACAGGCCGACCCAAATACTTAGCCCCGATAGGAGCAGGAGTCGGAGCAGATTCGGGAGCAGCCAGAGCTGCGATCCGAATTCCGACGTGGACCCTGTATATCTCGGGTCCTCCTCTGAGCGTAGGCGCCAAAGATACCGCTCCCGCCGGGGAGTGCGTAGAGCGGGCCCTCGGGTAAAGAAGATAGGGCAGCCGCGCAACGAGGGAGGTATCCCCGCCAAGAGCTGCCGGAAGGACGATCCCCACCGGGGGACTCGCCTAGTGAGCTTCTCGGGCAAAATGGAGCGGCCATCCAACGAGGGAGGAGAACCCCCGCTAAAAGGCGGGAAGCACACCCTCCCACTGGGGGGGGAGTGAGGCGAGCTCGACGGGAGTAGCAGAGATGTCGTCCAACGAAGGAATAGGGTAGGCCAGGGGACCAGGGGCAATGACCCGAGTCCTGACGCTTAAGTTAGAGAGGTTGAACCCTTCTAGCATCAAAGGGGCAACCCGAGCTAAAGGAGCCCGCGAGAACGCGACCGCGGATAGGGATAAAGAGGGGACCACCGTGAAACCGGTGGTCCGCTCGGACATAGTTCTTTCCCAGAACCCCAAGTTCCCGGTGTTTAGAGACAGCGGGAGGTTTATATCGGTAAAAGCCACGACCAGCAGGGCCGCCACCGGTGACAATGGGGCCAACACCAGCCGGGTCCCTGGGACAGCAAAGAGAGTGAGGGAGGGAACCAGCGGAGGGTCGACTGTGTCGGTTGCGGCACAGTCGAAGCCTCCGACTGTGTCGGCTGCGGCACAGTCGAAGCCTCCCCCTATGTTGGTCCCGGATATGGAGCCACGCGGGAGGAAAGCGAAGAGGGAGGAGACGGAAGCACGCCTCGAGGCGGAGGCGCTGGACCTCCTCGGCGGGGGTATCATTCGATTCCTGAAGGGTACGCTCCCTGCCGGGAAGGTCTTTAGGGACCCCGCCACGAAGGCGCTCCTTAGAAAGTCGAAGGTAGCGGAGCTGGACTCGGCGCTCTCGGCGCGGTTAGGTTGGTGGCGCGGAGGTCTATTGGGGGGACCTTCGTGGCACTATTTACCGCGCCGTGGCCACCTCCGAGGCCGCGATGGCGACCCTCATCGCGAGGATCGCTATACTGGACGAGGGGAAGGGGAACACTCCTGCGATAAACCAGGAGATGGAGGGACTTCGGGAGGAGGTCAGGGATCTCAGGGCCAAGAACTGAGGTCTTGAGAAGGAGGCGAGGTCCAGTGAAATTGCGGCTGGCCCAGCACCCGCGACGCAGATAGCGGTGTCGTATGCGGAGGTAGCGAGAAGCAGCGGGGCATCAGCGGCGGAGAACAGGACGCGCCTAGGACAACCAGAGTCTAAGAAGAGGAAGAAGGCTTCGAAGGTCATTGTGGACAGCTCCTCTAGCTCAATGGAGGAGGGAGGGAGGGGGACCCTCTGGCGAAATACCGTCATATAACAATAATATGCCGGACAATCCCCACTCCCCGTCTTAAGACCCCCTATTATGATAGTTCAAAAGGAACTAGAGGATGACCTGTCGCGCCTAAACCTGAAGCCCGAAGGACAGGCGGCGTACAAGGTGATCTCGAGCGGGATCGACTGCCTTCTCGAGTGCAGGGAAAGGGTGAGGTTAGACAGGGGATCCTGGATCCCGGACGTGGAGCACCTGGTGCGGGCCCTCGCTCCTTCCTCCCTTGCTCCGACTCCTCCGGTCGGAGAGGCGCTCGCCAATCGGCCTGGGGATGGGAGCGTGGGGGCGAGGAAGAGGCAGACAGAATGTTGTGGGATCGAAAACGAGGCAGTGGTGAAGGAGGTGTCTTAATAAAACTTAGTTTATTTTGGAAAGGAATTTTTATTGACTTAACCCTTTGTTAGCGTGCTACAAAATGTAGTCTTAGAGATAGATATACGTTAGGTTCGTTCGGCCGGATGGTCTGGCAGGCTCTGACTTTCTTCGGAGACGGCAGTCGATTTATAGACTCGTCGCCGAAGGAATTTTGCAAATTTTGCGGAAACATCACGCCACTTGCGATCTTCCTACATGCAGGTGTGTCTTTGCCTATTGTCTTATTTGGACTTCCGTTGGGTGGCGCGATGCTTAGCTTGCAACACGTGCGGCGCAGGCGGAAGTGCAGCTTCGCATGGCACTTTCGCCTATATAATGTATATTAATTATGGTTAATTCGTCAGGCTCACTCGGGGCATGACATCCTCCCCTCCTTGGGAAAAGAAAACGGCGTTCTCCTGGAACGGCGTTTTCTCCATTGAACGCTATTACAATATGTTCATATCCCGTGTACAATTATCGTGTACAATACAATATAATCGTGTTTTATTTCCAACCTTAGTCTAACCCGCTAATATAATTATTTTGTCAGAGTACCATTTTATTATATATTTGTTATTGTTTTTTACTTTATTTGCGATTTCTTGACAAATTTTTGTTGTCGATGGTAACTGAGGTTCGGGTTGCGCTGGTATTTTTATTTGATCCAGTGCTTTTTTATTTTTACACTTTTTCATTACAATTACTGCGATAATAATAGTAATTATAATTACAAATGCGCTTGTATATACATATATCATGTGTGTATTTTGCGGATTGTAAAAGTGATTTATATTATATTGTATTTCCGATAATTCATTTCCTAACTGTGTTAATTCGTCAGGATGTTTTATTACTTTTTTATTTTATTATTATTTATTGTCTTAGTCTCGTTGACTGCAGGGAGGATTAAATTGAAATTTGGCGCGTAGATTTGAATTACTCGTGCTTCAATGCGCTCTTTTGTTTGTATGGTGACGCTATCTATTGTAAATGTACACGATACGTGAGATTGAATTAGACCTGCTTTTGAGATTCAACTTGTGGAATCCGTTCGATTTTTACAACGTGCCTCTATTATTTATTTTTTGTGTGTGGCGATTAGCCATGCATTGGTATTTTCCAATGCTATTATGGTAGGGTGCGTTGTACGTAAGTATTTTATTGGGCACGATATTGTAGTCTGAAGTGCAGCGAACATTTGTATTTCACACGGTGTTTCCGTGTTTATGCGATAGGTGGGTTTTATTTTGTACACAAGTGCAGTGATAGTTTAGTTTTATACACGCGTCTAACTCGTCTTTGTCTAACACTAGGTAAGTGTGACTCTCTACGTTGATGGCTATTTTTGTGTGCGAAATCGTGGTTATCGTGAACATGTCTTCTTGGACATGGGTCGGTAGGGAATTATGTTTATAATATCGTATGTCGGGTACGTTATTAACGGTAATATGAGAATGGTGAAAATACTTTCAGTGTCATGATAATCGTTAATTGTTAGATATTTGCTAATTTGCAGCCAATTTGCTAACTCTGGAGCTACTGGCAAACGCACATCCTGTGGTAGATGCGATGCGGTAATTCGCAGTTGCTTTAATATTTCTCCGATGGGCGTTATCTGGAGCGGCAATATTCCGTTACTCACAGCATTTACGTAAGTAATTACATCGTTTTGATCGCGCATTATATCGTTTAATATTGCGTCAATTATCGTGAAATGTTCGTCTATTACGTCCCTGTTGTAATATCTCCCTTCCTTATCTTGTATCTGGTTAATGCTGTTCCACATTAGTTTTGTGTCATATTCCACGGCGTCTTCTGTTTTCTTAATGTGCCCTATCGTTTTATTTAGAATGCTGAGCTGATTCGCAAGAGCGTGTTTTAGTACCTCTTGGTTATTATTTAAAAGGTTTAATTGTTCCTTTATTATTTTTTCGTTTTTCGCGTCCATTATTCCGAATAAGCTTTTAGTTATGGACTCTATGCCATCAATTAATCCTCGTCGCTTATTCGTTTTCCCTAGGTACACCTGGATTATTAATTGCGCGGTGTTTTTTATATTTTGTATTTGTTTTTCAGCTAATTCTAGATTGCTGCACACGTTGTGTGTAGGCTGATCTATGTCATGGCTCTCACAGTGCTTTTTTACTATGTCTATGTATTTGATTACTTCTTCGCACCTTTGGTCTATCGCCTTGGTGTCAAATTTGATCACTGTCTTCCATGTGGATGCTACTTGATGTAGGTGTCCTATCTTGTCAAAGTATATCTCAGGTACGTGTGTATACTCTCTTACTGTATACGGTTTATCTTCCTGCCTCCAGGTAGCTCGCATCCCGAGTGTGAGAAATCTGCAATGAATGCTTTTTGCTGAAGGTGCCTTGCAGAAGTCTTATATATGGACCGTGACTTCAATCTGTGTCACAATGTCGAGTAGTCAAGTACGTATGTTTGTGGGTGGTTGTTTCTCTCTTTTTTTGTGTAAGTTAAGTCTTTCTCCCTTTTGGGGGGTATATATTTATACTGTGTGCGTGTATAGGATTTAGTGGGCATCGTTATCGAAGTTGGTGTTGAGTCCGGGCGTCGGCGGGTCACCATCTTTTGAGCCCCCCATCTGGAAGTTCGGCCAGTAGCACCGGAGATAGCGGTGCTAAGGTGGCCTCGGTACATGCCCGTGCTTTTGCCGTAAACTCCGCCGGGTTCGCCGTTGCGATTCATAGACTGGTGAGTCTTTTAATTTTCGATAAATAGTTTGTCTATTCGCGTGCGTATGTAGGGTAGATCATCCCTTTCTAATGGTATAGATGACGTCGGAATTTTTCGCTAGGACTTCGTATGGTCCAAGCCACATCGCGTCTAACTTTTTGGAGCGCCCCCGTCACACGGTTTCATCTTTGTCTCTTACACGGAACTCATTTGGTTTTGTCTTCCTATCGTAGTACCTTTTTACTTTTTCTTTTTCTTCCTTGAGGTTCTCTTTGGTGATCTTGTTTGTTGCTCGTAAGCGCTCTTTTATTTCCAGCGCGTAATCGTTGATAGTGTAGGTGGATTTAAGCGGTGATAGGAACGTAGACGGTATCCTTGCGCGGTGTCCGTAGACTAATTCGTAGGGGGTGCATCCCGTACTTGTGTGCGGCGTCGCATTATATGTGAACATTGCGTAGGGAATCCATTCGTCCCAACTCGTTTGATCTGCGTTTATGTAATGACGCAGGTATTCAGCTAACGTTCGATGAGATCATTCGAGCGCACCATTGCTTTGCAGGTGATATGCCGTCGTTTGTATCTTCTCTATCCCTAAGAGTTTGCATGTATTTTTGAACATGTTGCTCAAAAAATTTGTACCTTGATCGGTGAGGATCTTTGTAGGTATCCCGTATTCTAACACTATCTTTATCACGAATTCCTTCGCGATAGTAAGCGCTTCTTGGTTTGGTATCGCCATTGATTTAGAAAATCGTCAGATTATCCTGAAACGTTAGTAGATATTTGTTTCCATTGTTGGTTGTCGTTAGAGGTCCTACTATATCTAACGCACATTTTTCGAATGGCTGATCAGGTGTGTCAGTCAATACTAGAGGTGACTCTGTTCTCTGTGTCAATTTATTCTTTTGACAACGTTCGCATCTACTTATGTAGTTTTTTATATCGCGGGTTATTCCCGGCCAATTATGCTCTAGGCGTATACGTTTTAACGTTCTTTCGATGTCTTGATGCCCCCCTAATAGTGCATCATGATATTCGTATATTTTTTGTATTTTTTCTTTAGAGTAATCTTGATGATTCGCGGTATCTTCAATCTTGTCCACCTCGGCGGTGTAGATTGGTTCATTTATTATTCTGCTGAATGCATCGGCGTTCGTGTTCGCCATTCCTGTTTTATGGACTATCTCGTAGTCATATTCTTCTAACTTTAATCGCCATCTTATCAGGCGAGAGCCTGGGTTAGTTACATTGAAAAACCAGACTAGCGGTTTATGATCGGTGACAATCTTAAATTTTGTCCCGTACACGTATGGTCGGAAATGTTTGACTGCCCATACGATTGCGAGCAGTTCTTTTTCCGTTGTGCTATAATTTTGTTCGGCGCGTGATAAAATTCTGCTAGCGAAAGCTACTGGCTGATCTTGACCTACCTCCCCCTGCGATAATATAGCTCCAAAGGCGTAATCTGACGCGTCGGTAGTAATGATAAACTCTTTCGTGAAATCGGGGAATGTTAGGACTGGTGCGGTAGTCAATTTAGCCTTTAGTATATCGAACGCGTTTTGTTGCTTCTGAGTCCATAAAAATGGCTCCTTTTTCTTGGTTAGCTTGGTTAGAGGTTTGGCATTTCGTGAGAAATCTTCTATAAATTTCCGATAGTATCCTGCTAACCCGATAAAGGATTGTATATCCTTTACCTTTTTGGGAGTAGGGAAGTTTAGAACGGCCTCTAGCTTCGTAGGGTCCGGTGGGATTCCCTTTTCTGAAATTACATGGCCCAAGTACACCACTTCCTTGCGTAGAAATTCGCATTTATCTGGCTGCAATTTTAATTGATTTTCGCGCAGACGATTCAATACGTGCTAGAGTCGCGTGTTAGGTTCCACTAGACTCGCGGCATATAGTACTATATCATCGAGGTATACTAAGCACTCGATCCCTTGAAATCCTGTTAATACCGTATTCATAAGTCTTTGGAATGTTGCTGGCGCGTTTTTTAGTCCGAAGGGCATTCGATTAAATTCGAAGTGTCCGTACGGAGTTGAGAATGCAATCTTCTTTTTATCGCGTTCTGCCATCTTGATTTGATAATATCCCGAGGCGAGGTCTAAGGTTGTAAAATATTTCGCATTTCCTAGCTGGTCCAGTATGTAACGGTAACGCCCGTGGGGTTCGGTGCGATCGGTCACCCACTGTCGCGCTCGGCTCGCCGCTTCCGCGACGCTTCGCTCGCTGCCGCGCCGGTGCGTTACTCGGGTGAACGGGGGTGGAAGGTTGCTTCTTGGAATAAATGTGTGTCCGGCGATTGATGTGTTAGCAAGTGTGGTGCGCCCCGCGAGGCTCCCCGTTTATTTAAAAGATATTTGGTTCTATGTATATATAAATGTATGTAGGCGGGCGGGCTGAAAGGGTGGTATACTGAAGGACAAAAACACTGTTCGATTTAAATTATTGATGTAATATGTGTATTAGCCAGTTCGACAAAGCAGTTATACAAAATCGGCAATGATCGCTGTTTCCCTGACGGGGCTCGGTATCTCGCGTACCGCGGCAAAATTCCAATCGCTTGACTCCCGACAGTGAAGCGCAGACGACAACTTTCGTTACCTCGAGCTTAGATCCGCTATTTCGGCAACGGCCAACATCCGCTACCGAGAGAGAGAGAGAAAGAGAGAGAGAGAGAGGGGGGAGGGGGAGAGGGAGAGGGAGAGGGAGAGGGAGAGGGAGAGAGAGAGGGAGAGGGAGAGAGAGGGGGAGAGATGGAGAGGGAGAGGGAGAGGGAGGGAGAGAGGGGTAGGAGGGAGGGGGAAAAGGGGGGGAGAGGGGGAGAGGTGATGGAGATAGGGCGAGGGGGAAGAGGGGAGAGTGGGGAGGGGAGAGGGGAGGGGGAGGGGGAGAGAGAAGAGGGGAGAGAGAGAGATGTTCCGCTCCCCGCGTTCCGCGGAAAAACCACCAGACGGCCTCGGCAAAAGATATTCCGATACCAATTTTCTAGATCCAAACAGCCGACAGCCGCCGATCGTCTCGCCACGTAAGCGGTTCACGAAGACAACAGGGGTAATTGCAAAAAGGTACCCTTACAGTTTCGGACGCCCTCGGTAGCCTCCCTTGTCGACGTCGCTCTCCTCCGCTCGTTCGCTCCGCTTTCTCTCCGCCTCGCCTCCTTCGCTCTCTTCTCCTCTTCTCGAGAATCCGCACAGGCACTATACAATGTACTCGCCAGGACGCGACGCCGTCTCAATAATCGCGGTACCCAGTACTTGATACGCGCGGTCCACCGTACTCTATAGTGTGGCACACCCACGACATCAAAGATGCGATAGCTTGTGACTCGAGTCTCGATATCTTTCTCGATAACTAAATCTCTAAGTCGCTCTCAATTCGCGTCTTCGCAAGGAGTGTTTTTGTGCGAGCGAGCCCCGGAGACGTTACTCCTAGTTCCGCTCCTTGCTCCGTTTTTTTTTCTTTTCCTTCCTTTCCTGTCCTGCCTTCCTCAATCACGCAGTATCGGGATGTCGTTCCGGATTTCTCTTTCTACGAGCATCTCCCGCGTGATCTGAGCTTCGTGTTGTCGTGTGCCGACCCCTTGCTTGTTTTTCTTCGCTATCAACAACATATAAATAAATCGGCAGCGGCACGATGACAACGGCACAAATTTTTCGCAAAAAATATTGGAACAAGGACATCACCTGAGGTGTCTCTCGGTCTTGCCGGCGACCCCTCAATCCCTCCACTCATTCCTCCTCGGCCCGATCTCCTTTGTCCGCTGCTCCTGCTGATCGAAGGCTACCCGCGGCGATAAGAAAATAATTTATCGGGACGCGGGGATACCCCAAGAAAGAAATCTCGCACTCCTAGATACGAGATCACTCGCCAAAACGAAATGAATCCTCGATAATTCAACTAATAGAACGCAGCTCGCCACGCGGTCGAGGGCGAGCGCGACGTCCCCGTGACCCCGAAGACCTTTTGCCTCTTGTGACGAGCGATCCAAAATCGCCATGTCACAATTTCGATTGCAATTTTGCACTTGAAAAGAGAAAGGTGTATATACCCAGTAAGCAAGAAGTTACTGTTACAACGTTATTATAACGAAATTCAGTAACATGTATCGTGTAACATGTAACATGTAACGTTTTCAAATATGTCGTACCTAACACGTTGTACACAATATCATAATTAAGAAACTTTTATTTTGATTTGGAGGTTTCGGTAATGTTGAATTCACAAATGTAAAGTTGTTATAAATAATGTTATACTAACGTTTTGTTGACATTTTGGTAATGTTCCTCAGTACAAAAATTAAAAACTAGTTATTGCTCTTTTTCTAGTAGAAACGATTCTTAAAGTTGATGCCTTAACAGAACGCGTACACTAAAAGTGGTATGCCAATTTCCGTTCTGGAGATTTCGACGTCAATGATGCGCCCCGCTCCGGTCGCCCGACCGAGATAAATTCAAGTGACATTAAGGCTATAATCGAAGTAAATCCATCCCAATCGATACGAGAGATTGCTACGACATTGAATATATTCCACACAAGCATAGAAAAGCATTTGCGCCAGCTGGGATACGTTTCTCGGCTTAATGTTTGGGTGCTGCATCAATTAACCGAGGCTAACTTGATCACACGCATATCCATCTGCGAGTCGCTACGGAAACACCAAGAAAACGACCCATTTTTTAAACGAATGGTGACGGGTGACGAAAAATGGGTCGTCTATGATAATGTAACGCGTAAAAAATCATGAGGCAAGATCACAACAGCGAGCCACCGCGAAGGCGGGATTGCATTCGGAGAAAATAATGCTCTCTATATAGTGGAATTTCAAGGGTGTCCTCTATTACGAACTGTTACCATCAGGCAAAACGATTGATTCAACTGTATTCTGTTCGCAATCGACGAAATTGAACCAAGCAATCCGCACAAAACGTCCAGAATTGGCAAATCGCAAGGGTATCGTCTTTCACCACGACAACGCCAGACCTCATACGTCATTGACCACTCGGAACAAATTGATTTAGCTTGGCTGGGATGTTTTGCCTGATCCTCCGTATTCACTGGATCTTGCCCCTTCCGATTTTCATTTATTCTGATCGCTGCAGAACTATATGAACGGGAAAACCTTCAAGGATGAAGAGGTCATTAAAAACCACCTGAATTGGATTTTCGCTGATAAGTCCCAGACGAACGCGGCATAATAAAGTTGGTGGAAAGATGGTGTTACGTCCTAGAGGAGAAGCGCAACTTTTTCGTTCGCATGAAAGGCGAACCTCGTTCGTACGCGCGTGCCAGGGAACGGGTCAGGAACCTGACGGGTCCCTTTACTCGATCACTGACGTACGACGAGCGGTCCGTTTTTCGGTCAAGGACGCGAATCCCTTTATCGGGGATAGGACCATGAGACAACTGTTAGAAGGTGGGGGGGGGTTTGAAATTAATTGAAAATAGACTATTAACAGATTTATTAAAACGAAGATAATAATAAATGATACAACGGCGCGGTTTGACTGTATGTGTATGTGTGTATGTATGAGAAGTGTAAGAAGAAGGAATGAAAAAGGGAAGGAATATGAATAGGGAGTTAGTCGGGTGAGGAGGAACGTGAATGGTCAAGTGAATTTAAGGGAGTGGATAGTTCAGAGAAAGAAACAGGGGAATAGGATATTGAAGGGATAGAAGGAGTGGACGCACGAGTAGGAGAAGAAGAAGGACCAAGGGCTAAACGTCGGAGTAGGAAAGGGGTTAGGAATGTCGGGTCTGGGTGATAATCAGTTTTTAAGGAGATATTAATAATGGAACGGAGATATTGAAATTGGTGTTCAAATTCATAGGGATCTCTTATCCCGTACACCGTCTCGAATAGATGGAGGACTCGATGGATGGATACCATAGAATGATAATAATGACCCACTAAAAATAGATTTCAATAAACGGGTGGAACCAATAAATAAGGGCATAAAAGAAAACAAAACTTACTGCTGATTCGAGATGAGTTGACACAAGCAAAAGGGAGAATGGCGCAAATCTGCGTAGGTGTTCTGGTTCCCAATATTTGGAAATTTGCACCAGCCGAATATTGCGATTGAGGCACCAAATAATTTTTCACTTTGTTCGCTCTTTGGCTAAGCGAACAAGAGGCCGGGACTGCTCAGCAATGAGCGCGAGGTTCGAATTGAAAGGAAGATACTGATCTCTTTTGTTTTTCGTGAGATCGTTCCTCCCTTTCCTTCCTTTTCTGCTTCGACGTTCGTCGAGGCGCTGGGAGGCCGATGCTCACAAGTTAGAGCGCGAGCACCACTCGAACACGCGATCTCAATTTTATTATAAAAAAAATACAAATTAAACTTTGACAAAGTGCTGAGAATGTGATCGTACGTAGCACGTCCTTGCGAAGCGCAAGGCGTTGAGGCCGCAATCGTATTTCGGACGATGAGGTTCGACCGGAACCGTCGATCAGCTGATTCGAAAAACGGAGCGGAACAAATAACAATAGCACTTGCGATCGGTGTCGTGCGAAGAGAAGATCCGATCGAAGCGAGGAACCGAAAACGTTCGTCACTTCGATCTTACATTTATTTTTAGTTTTTGTGTCGCTCGGAGATGAGATGGTAACCGCTATTGTCGAAAACGTTGCCATATTTGGCAGTCACATGCTAACAAATGTGACAACAACTACGCGGTGTCCGGTAGCAAAACACGCACGGCGTGCTCACGCGCGAGTCACGCAGGATATCTCGTGGCATCGAGAATCTTCGATTTCGTCGACACAAAGAGCGGCGCTTTGGACGGATCGCAAGCACATTTGTTAGAACCAGGAAGCCCGCACTTTTCTCAAAATCCGAGTGCTTGAATGCTTGAATACTGAATATTTGAATTTCTAAAAATCTGAATTTGGAAACTGGAATTCTGAATGTGAATCTTGGATATCTGAATATTTGAATCTATGCGAATTGAAGTCCGAATGCTCAAAATCAGAATATCTGAGTGCTCGCGGAGGGTATGTCGTGGTTTTTATACTGATGATCGGAGGCAGAATCCGCCAGGGTGGATAGAGAGATGGCCTTTGGGGAAGGGATGAAGCCCCAAGGAGAACCTAATGATGTCAAAGATTTAATTAGTAAATTTTTAGTATTGGTCCTGGTTGTCTTAGCCATTAGAAATTAAGAGCGAAGTTAAAAGACATCGTGGGAGGAGACAGTTAGTTCTAGAAGACATGAATATAGATGGGATAAGGGGTGGAGCGTGGATGTCTCATAGTTTTGGGTGGATAGTTTATGATTAGGCACGACAAGTGTGATGATGGTGGATTCTTGTGGGGTAGAGAGATGTATACAAGTGGCCAGCTGGAAAAGTCAAGATGCCGAAAATCAAAGGCTGAGATCAGATTTTACGACTAAGCTTTGTTGTTAGGCAGCATATGGTTTTAGATTAGGGAGATGTAAGTTTCAAAGTTTTAGAACAGGAGTGTTTTGAGTTGCTTTGTTCTACTGGAGATTTGTTAGCGCAGAGTTTCAAATTTTTATAGCTAAGCCGACGGACACACTTGGCGAACACCATACAGATATAAACTCTAGATTTTTACAACAGGGCACTGTTTCCTATTATGAAATTTTCCTGAATCATCTTTCATTTGGCGCGACGACTGTTCGCCAGATGGGTCTGTTTCCTATGTCCATTGTTATATTAGGAGAATAGAAGTTCGAAAGGAGAGAGAGAAAGAAAAAAAATATTTTTTAATTAATTGTCCGAAGTTCGCAGGACGTAACAATGACTAGAGGTCATCGATAAAAATGACCAATATAATTGATTAAAATTTATCTTGTGTATAAAAAAATTGTGTTTTATTCTACTCTTAAAAACCGAACGAACTTATTTGCCAATTCAATACATCACAATTGAAAAACTCACACTTAATACTGGTGCGACACGAACTCGGATACCTCGGAACGGCTTCGGATTATAAGTTTATCACTTTAACACTATACCAATTCTTCACTTTATATTAAGTTGTCTAAAAGGTATTGAGCCTTTGGAGGTCAAAATTGAGAATACATTTATTGTTATTTGAAAATAACATTATGAAACTATATATGCACCATTTTGTTCGATGACCTTCTGCCATTTTTCCGGCAACACTATAATCCCGTCGCTATACGAGGGCGGTCCGATAAGTACTTAGCCTCACCGCCCGATGGCGCCACTATCGCAAGAGAAATTTACTATCGTGTAGTACATTCTCGTAGACGGCTACTGTCGAAATTTCAGCCGAATCGGACTCGTAGTTTTGTTTTGACCGCTTGTGGAAGCGGGCGTGTCCGCGGATTTTAGAAAAATGGAAAAAAGCAATATCGGTCGGTGATTCGATTCTTGTTTTTGGAAGGGAAATCGCGCAGCGAAATCAAAGAGCGCTTGGATGCTGTGTACGGTGATTCTTCTCCTTCGATGGCGACCGTCAAAAATTGGTTTAACGAGTTTCAACGTGGTCGCACGTCGGTTTCTGATGAGCCACGCCCAGGTGCCCCGAAAACGGCTACCACGGAGGATAACATGACAAAAATCCACGATCTCGTATTGGCAGACCGCCGATTGAAGGTGCGCGAGATAGCTGAGACAGTAGGCATCTCAAAAGACCGCGTGGGTCATATCCTGCATGAAATTTTGGGCATGAGAAAGCTGTCGGCGCGATGGGTGCCGCGTTTGCTCACTCCGGACAACAAGTGCAACCGTGAGACCACTTCAGAGCAGTGTTTGACGCTGTTTAAGCGTAATCCGAAGGAGTTTCTGCGTCGTTTCGTGACTGTCGACGAAACATGGATCCACTGGTACACATCAGAGACCGAGGAACAGTCGAAACAATGGACTTCACCCGGCAAACGTGCTCCGAAGGTGAAGACTGTCCTATCGGCCGGAAAGGTGATGGCCACCGTTTTCTGGGATTCACAAGGTGTGATCTACATCGACTACCTGGAGAAGGGCAAAACGGTCACAAGGCTGTACTATGCCGAATTATTGGGCCGATTCGACGCCGAATTGCAGAAAAAACGGCCCCATTTGGCGAAGAAAAAAGTGCTCTTCCACCATGACAACGCACCGGCTCACACCTCCGCCCTCGCCACGGTCAAATTGGTCGAATTGGGCTACGAATTACTGCCCCATCCACCGTATTCTCCAGATTTGGCCCCGTGCGACTGCTTTTTGTTTCCAAACTTGAAAAAGTCACTCGCCGGGCAGAAATTTGAGTCGAATGAGGAGGTCATTGGCGCCACGGAGGCCTACTTTGCAGACCTCGAGAAAACGTATTTTTCAGACGGGTTAAAGAAGTTGGAGCATCGCTGGGTCAAGTGTATCGAGCTAAAAGGAGATTATGTTGAGAAATAAATCGCCACGTTTCCAAAATTTTCGTTTTTCTTTTGTAGGCTAAGTACTTATCGGACCACCCTCGTAGAACTTCTGTGATTTCTGGTCAAAAGATTGTGACACGTGGTTTTCACAGGCCTCTTTTGAAACTAACTTAACACCATTCAAGGAGTTCTGCAGAGACCGAAACAAATGATAGTCTCACGGTGCCAGGTCCGGGCTATACGGTGGATGCATTAAAACCTCCCAGCCAAGTTCTTTCAATTTTTGACAGGTCGTTAAAGATGTATGCTGTCTAACGTTGTCAGCGTAGTATACGACACCCTTTTTGTTGACTAGTTCCGGCCGTTTCTTTTGGATTGTTAGGTGCAATCGCGCTAATTGTCGACAACACAGGTCCGAATTTACCGTTCTGCCTGGCGGCAGTAGCTCGTGATGCACGATGCCCTTCCAATCCTACCAAACACAAAATATAACCTTCCTGGACGTCAGTATGAGCTTTGCCACAGACTGTGGAGCTTCTCGCTTCGACCATGATCTTTTTCGCATATTGTTGTCGTAGGTTATCCACTTTTCATCACTCGTGATCAACCGCTTCAGAAATGACTCGATTTCGTTATATTTCAGTAGAGATTTGAAGATAGAAATTCGATCGAGTAAATTTTTTTGATTTTTCAAATCATGTAGCACCCAAACATCGAGCTTCTTTTTATAGCCAGCTTTCTCCAAATGGTTCAACACTGTTTGGTGATGGATGTTTAGGTCATTGGCGATGTCATGACTGCTTACATGCCGGTCTTGCTCGACTTTTGCCAGAATATCATCGACTTTTTCTGTGATTCATCACCTGCTGCGAGGAGTATCTTGAACATCGAAATTTCCAGGACGAAAACGACTGAACCATCTTTTGGCTGTTGCTTTTGATAACGTATATTGTCCATAAACAGCACAAATTTCTTCACGAGCCTGCGCAACATTTGCGCCTTTATCGAAATAAAATTGTAAAATGTAGCGCAGTTTTGTGGAAAGTTCATTCATCTTCACGGCGCAATACGTTTCACGTTTGATTATAAGAATTCCAACACTTTTTGTACATCTAGCTTCAACTGTCAGTTGTCAAAAACGTTAGGCCTGACCCGCTGCGACTCATATACCCTGAGATTTGGGACACTAACGCTATCTCGTGCGCAAAAGGCTCAATATTTTTTAGACAATCTGATATAAGCGTGTTTACTTTGGGTATAATTTCAAAGTTTCAGTAATGTTTAAATAAAAATGTTACAACATTGCAAATCTAATATCAAATTATAAACATTTTTTAACTGTTGCATTAACATCAAATAAATGTTAAAATAATATTTAAAAAATATTTGCCATAATGTTTTATAAAATGTTTTAACAACATATAGAAAAATTATATTGCAGAATAACATGTTTTAAACGTATATATAATATTATTTAAGAAACGTTCAAAAATTCACATAAAATCAATATTTCTAAACATTAATTTCATGCTCCTTGCTTACTTGATATAAATAAATATTTGATAAAACAGAATATGTGATTCATTATATACGGGGTGGGTGGTTATAAGTTTACAACCCGAAATGTGAAAGTAGATTGGGTTATGACAAACATAAAAGTTTCATACCATTTTGCAAGATTCGCCATAATTATCGAGTTATTAATGATAGAAATCTGAGGAGTGGGAGCGCGCCAGTATAGATGATTGGAGAAGTGTTGCAGCTGCTCAAGCCGCAACGCGGCCCAGTCGATCCAGCAACTGTTGCCGGTGCGCGGCGAGGGAAAAGACAACGCGCCGCTATTCGTTGTTTTATCTCGCCGGACCTACGTCTCACCAAAAGTCTAACACCACTTTTTCTTTTGACAAATAGTTACCGAGATATTGCGAGTTAAATAGTGAAGAAGTTATCAAGTTTTCTTTAAATATCTCAAAAAATATTAGGTAAATAAAAAAAATGTTTCAAATAAAAGTTGTTCAGATTAATTGCTAAAAAAAGGTGATATAATAAAAAATTGGTGTACCTATTTAATATTTTTATGTTGATCTTGACTGAATTTTTCAAGGTTATCTCGAGGTCAAATTCATAGCGATAGTAAATAGATCCTTTGAAGCCCTACAACTTTTGTCTGAAATATTTTTCTCTAAAATGTCGCGTTAACGAAAACTTCGGGTAAACTGGATGGTCTGAAACACCCGGTATAACATGATGATAATAGCTTCAGTTACGAAGTGTTTGCGTTTGCAACATGAGCCGTTATTTGAAGTCCCCCCCGTGGGCACCATCTTGACGTGGTGGGGGGGCTTGCGTGCCCTAATGATGTACAGAGCTGTGCCGGCGAGGGCTTCGGCCCCTGGCAGGTTCTACCATGCCGGAGAGGTCTGTACAGAGGGGACAGACTAAGAGTGTCCATAATACTCCTGGATGGGCAGCTGCTTCCAGGTTTTATCCAGGGTCTGGAGGGTCTCGTTCGTGAGGCCCAAAGGACCCTACAGCGCGGGCAGAGCAGGCTCGTTAGCCTTGGCAGGCAACCGGTCTAGGGGAAGGAAAACCCCGAAATCACACCCGTGTTGCAGGGGCATAAAACTCCTGCTTTTATGGTAGAATGTTCAATAAGGAGAAAAGCGCCCCAGTGTTCGGAGCCGGGGCACGGCGGGAGGGGGTGCATCGTCCCGGCACCCCCTCCCGTCGTCATCAAGCGACGGGCTGGGCGGCGCGTGCCAGGCGGGCGCGCCGCTGGAATTGACTACCGCCCGCAGGGAGGCCCTCCAGGACCGGTTGAGGCCGAGTGTGGGTCGCATGGACCCACCCTCGACCTTTGCCGGCCCTAGAAGCGCCAAACGACGGAAGCGCGAGGCAGAGGAATCTGCCTCGCAACTGTGGCAGGGCAGGGAGATGCACTTCCCTCCCCTCGAGGGCGTTAGTTCCCATCGGGAGGGGAGAGTGCAGCTCCCTGCACGCGTGGGGAAGGGGTCGTGACTCTGTCCGCCACGCAGAGATGGGGGGAGCTCTTCCCGGGGGAGGAGTTCCCTCCTGCCGAAGACGAAGAGCCCTCGGCAGGAGGGGCTCCTCTCCATAACGCGCGGGAGGGAGGAGCTAGGAGTGCGAGATCAGACCGCCACCAGTGGGGCCTTCCGCTCGTGCGGAGGCCCGCTGCGAGGGAGGCGATGGAGAGGGATCTGGCCGAACGGGCCCTCGACGGAATCGACTACGTGAGGACCGTTCGGGTGGATCCCTCTCTGAGGGCCGCCAGGGGTTATGGAAAACCCCGTGAAGCCCTCAACGAGGACTTCAGGGAGAGCCTCCTCTGTATAGATCTGATAGTCTCGATGATTATAAGAGGAAGGCGAGGGAGGATGGCCCAGATGGACGACTTGGGGCCCTGGAAGTGCAAGTCCGGGGCCTCAAGTCCGAAATCGCCCGCATTTGGCGGCTGCTGGAGAAGTTCTTGACTCCTCCAGCAGCGGCAGCTGCGGGCAGCGGGGCCACCCTCTCTCGCCCCCCTCCGCGGCAACCGGCGGCCGACGGGGAGGGGCGCGGCGGGTGGACAACCGTGTCCACCCGCAAGGGGAAGGAAAAGGGGGGAAGGGCGCACGGCCTGACCCTCCTCTTCTAAAGGGAGGAGACGCCGCGAAGAATGCGGCACCCCATCCCAAGAGAGGGAAGGCAAGGGGGAAGGGGGCCCCGAAGAAGGGACCCCCTCCGCCCCCTAAAAAGCCATAGGTGAGGAACCTCCCGCGCAACCCGGTCGTGACAGTGACCGCGTTGCCGGGGGGTCCCTCCATTACGGAGGTCATGGCCAAAGCCAGGCTTCAGGTCGACCTGCAGGAGGTCGGCCTGGAGCCTGGCAGCTTTAAGATAAAGCGGGCCAGAAACGCGGGGGTTATTCTGGAGATCCCTGGCCAGGACGGTCGGGGTAAAGCCGACCGCCTGGCTAGGGATCTCCAGGATGTCTTGTGCGGGGACGCGGTGGTCTCCAGGCTGACGAGGAGGACGGAGCTCCGCCTCGTCGGACTGGAGGACTCCGTGACGAAGCTTATGGTGCGGACCGCGATTCTTAAGACCACAGGCTGTTCCCCGGACGATCTTCAGATCGGGGAGATCAGGAGGTTGTCCGGGGGACTAGGGAGGGTTTGGGTCAGGTGCCCGCTGGCACCGGCCCAAACGTTAGTGGCAGCCGGGGGACTTATAGTGGGGTGGGGGAAAGCCCAGGTAAGGGCACTGGAGGACCGGCCCCTCCAGTGCTATAAATGCATCCACTACGGTCATATGGCGGCGACCTGCCAGACCAACAACGGTCTGACAGGCCGCTGCTTCAGGTGCGGAGGGGCCGGGCATGTGGCACAGGGGTGCGCCGCTGAAGTGCGATGCCCCCTGTGCCACAAAGAGAGGCGGGATGCTGGCCACCGTATGGGTGGTCGGGCGTGCAGGGCGGTCCCCCGGACTGCCCCAAGAGGGAGGGTACCTCCTCCTCGCAAAAGGAAGAGGAAGAAAAAGAAGAAGGCGGCACGCGGGGGAATTGCGGCTGACAGCCAGCCGCAGCCTCCTGGCGATGTCACAAAAACGGTGCGACAACCGGTCGCCGGCCCGAGCCGGACCGGTAGGGAGGGGATGGCGGCGATGGAGGCTGGAGAGATCCAGCCTCCGCCGCCCACGAACCAAGTAGGCCCGGGGGTGGGAGGAGCGACGGCTGCTTCTACTACGCCGGACCCTCCTCCGGCGGTTAGGCCGGAGGGGGTCTCCGAGGCGCAAACACAAATGGAGGTCGAGGTCTTGGTCTCCCTCCTAACGGAGGCGGGGTGGGAGGAGTGGGGGGTAATGAGCATGAGTAGCTCTCCCCACCCACTCCCTCACCCCAGGCCCATGGGATCTGCCGATGCGGTGGCCTCGCAGTGCTAGAGGCCCCCGCACCGGGACCCATGGGCCAGGTAGGAGCGGTTAGGGGTGGGCCGACCCCTTGTGGGAACACCCCTGACCGTGCTAGGAGGGACAGCCTTCCCTAGGGTGAGACCCCCGACTCCGGTTTTGGTACGGAGAAGGAGGGAGCCCTGGGGGAAGACGCACCCCCGGGGGTGGGTGCTGCAGTTTCCCCCTCGGTTCCTCACCGAGGGGGGGGGTCCCGTTGGGACCCCCATACACCTTACTGAGGATATCAGGATACTCCTCGACACGGGCATACTTAGGTCCCTTGAGGATAAGCGCCCGGTCGAGGAGGTCTATAGGGATAACGCCACTATCAACCTCTTGAGGGAGGCTGGACTGGCCGAACTGGCCTCGGAAGTGGGCCGAGCGCTGGGTGCGGTTCGGCTAGTCTCACGGAGGTCCCGAACTTTGAAAGGGACCTTCGTGGGACTGCTGAACCGTGCAGTGGCCACTTCCGAGGCCGTTATGGCCACCCTACTAGCGAGGACGGCTGAGCGCGATAGTAGGGGGGAGGAAGCCTCGGGGACGAGGAAAGAGGCGGAGGAGCTCCGGGTTGAGCTCCGCAAATTAAGGGTGGAGAACAGGAGGCTGGGGGAGGAACTGGAGGCCATAAAGGCCTCCACCTCCTCGGCCCCTGTTCTGCCTCACTCCTTGCTACCCAGAGGGAGGAAGCTCTCCTACGCGGAAGCAGCGGGGGGATCAACGACGACTACATCCACATCGGCGGAGGAAGAAGAGAAGGGCAGGAGGGAGGAGGGACGAGGCGGGGATGCCGCGAGGACATGAGAGGACTACCTGCAAGCCAGGAAAGCCCTCAAGGTCGCCATCGTCGAAGCCAAGCGAGCGGCCTGGGAGCAGATGGTGAGCTCCCTGGACGACGATCCGTGTGGGCGCCCGTACAAAAGGGTCATGGGAAGGATCCGTCCATGGGCGCCCCCACCAACAGAGACGTTAGACCGCCAGACCCTCGAGGGGTTCCTGGACGCCCTCTATCCGAGGGCAGAAGGGGGCCCCCCATGATCCCGACCCCCCCATTGGGGGAGGGTGATTGGAACGAGGGTCTGGCGGTGAGTCCAGCGGAGCTCACCGCGGCCAGGAAAAGGCTCGGGGCCAAGGGAAAAGCCCCTGACCACGACGGAATTCCTGGCCGAGCCTGGGCCCTCGCCCTCGGCGAGGGAAACCTGTCCGAAGCCACGCGCAGGGTATTCAGCGGGTGCCTCAAAGAGGGGGTATTCCCCCCAGAGTGGAGGAGGGCCAAATTGGTCCTCCTCCCCAAGGAAGGCAAAGCACCCGGGAGTGCGTCGGCCTATAGGCCGATATGCCTGCTGGACGAGGCGGGCAAGATGCTGGAGCGCATCGCTGCAGACCGCCTCGTCCAGCATCTGTCCTCGAAGGGCCGGATCTCCACGATCGCCAATACGGGTTCAGGCCCGGAAGATCGACGTTGGATGCTATCCAATGCTTCCGGGACCTGGCCCAGGCGGTCGTGGAGGAAGAGGGCGGGGTGTTGTTGGCGGTTTCGTTGGACATAACGAATGCCTTCAACACCCTGCCCTTGCCGGAGATTGGGCGGGCCCTCGAACACCATGGGGTGCCCACCTATCTCCGGCGAATAATTTCGGTCTATTTCGGGGGCAGGGACCTCGCCTTCCCGGTGGAGGGTGGGGTCCAAGGCCGGCGCGCTATGGAGCGCGGTGTTCCGCAGGGGTCGGTTCTCGACTCCCTGCTATGGAACATCGCGTTCGACCGGGTGCTGCGCACTCCGCTTCCCCCCGGTTGCCACGTCGTCTGCTATGCGGACGACACGTTAGTGGTAGCCGGGGGGGAGAGCTGAGGGGAAGCCCGCCTCCTAGCGGAGACGACACTGGTGTCGGTGGTGAATACTATCAGAGACCTGGGTCTCAAGGTGGCGCCCCAAAAGACCCAGGCCGTGTTCTTTCACGGCCGGGGTCGGAAGGTGCCGCCAAGGACCCGGGTACTCGTAGATGGAGTCCACGTCCGCGTCGGGCCAACGATGAGATATCGCGGCCTGACGCTGGACAGCCGGTGGAGTTTTGGACCCCACTTTGGGAAACTGGCCCCCAGGGTGCACAAGGCAGGTGGCCAGCCTGACGCGCAACCAAGGGGGCCCAGGATGGAGGGCTCGCCGCCTGTACGTCACGGCGGTGCTCTCGATCACCCTGTACGGGGCGCCCATCTGGGCGCCACAGCTGGGGGCCTGCCGCAGAGGCAAGTGCGCACTGCGGCAGGCCCTGAGGCCCGTGCTCATCAGGGCGATTCGGGGGTACCGGACCGTGTCGTACATGGCGGCGACTACCCTGGCCGGCGTCCCCCCTGTGGAGCTCCTAGCCGAGGAGCGGCATCTCCTTTACTGGAGGGTAAAGGAGCTTCACAGGGAGGGAAGAATGTCGGCCAGGGCCCTAAGGGATCTGAAGCTCCAAGCCGAGGCCCGGACCCGGGAGAGGTGGGAGGACTTATTGTCCGACCCCCGGGGTCCCGGGCCAGTGACGGCAGCGGCTGCCCGCCCCTGTCCGAATTGACAGGCAGGAGGGGACGTGGACTATCCTTCCGTCTGGCGCAGGTGCTGACCGGGCACGGGTGCTTCGGTCGGTACCTGTGCCGGATAAGGAAGGAGCTCACCACTCGATGCCACCACTGCCCCGCGCCGGAGGACACGGCGCACCACACCCTGGTCGCGTGCCCAGCATGGGCCGGGGAGCGCCGTGTCCTCTGTGGAGCGTGGGGTGCCAAGAGGGGGAGCTCTCGCTCCCGCACATAGTCAAAGCCATGTGCGGGAGCGAGAAGGTGTGGTCAGCGGCGGTCTCCTTCTGCGAGACAGTGATGTCCCAGAAGGAGACCGCCGAATGGGGGCGTCGGCCGCACCGGGGCTGCGGGGAGCAGCTCCCGGGCGGCAGACGCCCCCAGGGGAACGATGGGAGCGACAACGGGCTCGGGGCAGCGCCGGCCGAGGAGGGCTCCCAGACCCGCGAGGGACGGGAGCTCCCTCGGCCGCCCCGAGCCCGACACCGGTCGCAAGGGGGGGAGTAGGGGGACGGCGAGACGCCTTCCCCCCCAAGCGACGGATAGGTAAGGATAGGGGGGAGCGGTGCCCCGGTTAGGGCCGGGCCCGCTCCCCTACAAATCCTCCCCTCCCTGACTAGCAAGGAGGGGGGTAAGGAGGGGGTGGATGTCCCCTCCCTCCTTGGTAGGAGACCAACACCAGAAGGCCAACCGACGGGGGGTAACCCCCGCCGGGGACCGCGCCCTGGATTCCCTTCGTGGAACAGGGCGCGGTACACACGTGGCGTGGGGCTCCCGGAAGGAAGCCCTGGGGCCGAGGGGTTGGAGAGGGAATACGGGAGTAGTTTCCCTGACTCCCCTCCTCACGGTCCGACAGGTAGACATCCCGCAGGGGTTTTAGCAGGTAAGAGTCCGACATAACCCCCTCCCTCCCAAGGGGAGGGGGTATCCATGAGGATTTCCCCTGCGTGACCAAAAAAAAGAAAAAAAAAGCCGTTGTTTGAAGTAAACTCTTAGTAGATAGGAATGAACGGTATAAGTCTTGTTTATCTCTTTTGCGTCACTGATCACAGATCAGATGACGAGGCATTTGGCTAAAAAAAATTTGTTGCCTTCTACCGTTTATTGTAATATTCTTTATGTACAACACCTATACGCATTTATACAGCAGCTATACAGTTCTACAATTAGGGAGGGCAACTTATGCCTGTTAGGCAGGCAGCATCTAAGAGGGGTTGACTCCAGGATATTAACCTCCAGTCCTCCATCCCACGGATGTCGTGGTATTGAAGATCCTGTACGACATCAGTCCTCCAATTAGTATCCGTGTAGAAATAGTCTTGACATCCTTCGCTTTTATGATGCCGAGTTCTCTAAGAGACTGCGCTGACTTGGGACTCCAGACTCCCCTTCATGAGAGCATGGCAGATGTTACGAGAACGTTCTCCACATTATGCTGCTTCTTAATCGCGCTGGTAACCTGTTCTTCCGAGTAATAATCTTTTTCCTTGTTGTGGGATTTGTCTACGTCTGCTTGTTCCGCTACTACCTGGGCATCTATTACTACCGCTGTGCGTCCCTGAATAGCCACCACATTTGGTTTCCTAAGACCGATATTCATCCTGTAGTGTAGTTCTTTGTACACCTGATAACCGCATGATCTTATGCCGCGTTCCATATACGACAGGATAGCATCGTGCCTTTTTATTCTTGCGGCATGGGTCCTGTGGCACTGCTGTAAGATGTGGTTGATTGTTTCCTGAGCTAAGCATCCGGTTCTACATATTCTGTCTGATGTCCTACCTTTGCTACCTTTTGATCGGCATCAGGTCGGTAAGGCGCCTATTCGCAACTTATTTGTGTTGATGAAGTCTTTCCCTGATAGGAATCGATTTCCATCGGCGATCCACTGTTTGCGATGCTGTTGCGGCGTGCTAGAGAAGTGCTTGGGACCACCACCATCCACTGAACTGTAGAGTCTACTTCTCCACCTGGAACTGGTTTGTCCCATGGTTGTGTATGTCGTGCCGTGGTCCGTTAGGCGCCTTGTGCACTTGGAGACTTCATCGTTCACAAAGTTGTCCAAATTCCTCTGGTCGATGTCTTTTTGGACTGTTAGAATTTGTCCTCGTCGTAGCAGAGGTGCCGTCCACGGGGAGGGAATGCGGGAGCCGAGGAGGGACTACGGCAGCAGTTCGCCTGTCTCCATGGAGTCTGGTGGTTGACTTGTCGTAGACTTTCGCCAGGTATTCCACTATTTATTTTGGTACTCCCACAGATTCCAGTGTTGCTATGATGGCCTGGTGGGAAATAGAGTCAAAGGCCTTGCTCACATCTAGAGATGCCACATAGATGGATTGAAACTTCCTCCTGTGGTACCTTAGTAGTATCAAAGAGGAATGTGTTACCCGCACATCCATCCATGCTTCTGAAGGCTCTCTGTCTTGTGTCTATGTCGAACATAGTCTCCATTCTTTTGGCCAATATTTTATAAAAGCCTCTTACGATTGCCGATGGGATAGTTATCGGTCGAAAATCTCCTGGTTCAGAGGCGTTGGCTTTCTTTGGTAGAAAGATTGTCCTTGACTCCAGTAGATCTTGTGGGAGTTGTCCATACCACATCAGAAGATTATATATCCCGATGATAATGGACGAGAGTATTGATCGGTATAGACATGGCGTTACACTGTCCGGCCCTGCTGCTGATGATCGTGGTACTCGTCCCCACTTGAGATCGTCTTTCGTAATGGGTCGCCAGATGTCATCTACTACGTCCGTTTTTTATAGTTCCGGAGAGTTTTCGCATTCCGAGTTCATTAATTTGCTCCAGAATAGTTCTATTACGTCTCTTGGGGGTCGTGAGATTCCTCCTTGTCTACTCAAGATATTGGTAATACAGCACTGTCAGTCCCTCATCCACAAGGCTTAGGTAGTAGCGTAGAGTCGTCTTCTTAAGTCCCTATTGTTCTTTGGTAGGGATGATGACTTATTTAGCGCGTTTTTGTTCTGCATAGTGAAAGATGGAAATACTTCTCTGAGATACAGGCCAAGTGTTTGCAGTGTTTCAGTTTTACCGGCAGAGCGAACTTTCATTATTATTTTCTAGAGCTTCTTAGCTTGAAACTCCGGTGATCTTGGTGCCGGCAACGATTCTAGATATTCCAGCAGATTATCGTTTGCTGGTATGACATCTGGTTGTGGTGGCTCGGCATGTTCGATATTTCTTTCTGCTATACACGTTGCCACCATATCTTTGTGGTCTTGGCGTCGTCGTCTTCCTTTCATCTCCAGTGATCTCTGCGGGAAATATCTCCGGAGCTCTTGATTTATGAATTTTGGCTAGTTGGTAATCATTAATGTTGTTTTCTGCCTTGCCAACATCGCTGTTTTATTCTTTGGTCCATCTTTCTTTTTCTTTATTGGTTCGTAGCTTTGCGTCGTACCAATCTTTGTGTGCTCGTTGTTCATGCACTCCTCTGCCACGTATGCTTGGAAATTGCCTTCCACACCCAGGGAATTCGCACTGAAGCTAACCGGTCCTGGAGGTGCAGGGGAGCCGCAAGGGCCAGAGGACCCTCCGCTTTCATCCGAGGTTTGGTTTCTTGTTTTTGCAGAGCCAACCTGTACGAGCCGAAAGGGCTGGCAACCACAGGGGCCCGATAGCGCCGGAACTCTTTCCCTGAAGCAGGGGGCGAGCGAGTCCCCCATTGGGGGGATGAGTTCGACTTGATGACGCACACCGAAAGACTCAGGGATACGCCACCCTGCAGAGTATCGAGCTTTCCATCAAACCCACTTACTGATTCTCCGGAAAAATCACCTACCGATTTTGGCACCGATCGGGATCGAACCTGGGTTTTAGTAAACCACGCAAGTTACATAAATAAAAATAAACATGTTATAAAATATCCGGATGTAACATCTGTTACGAAACCTATTCCCGTAGCCTCAGCAAAGATCTTTCCAACTCCTCCAGTAATGATAGATGAATGTGAAAAAGAACCTACATTTGAAAAAGCATCTGATAATGAGGACTTTATTGCGTATGAATGTGTTACTACTCCACAATTGATCGACCAAGTTGCACTAAATGATTTAATCAGGGATTTAGATTTATCGAAAGAAAAAGTCAAACTCTTAGGATCTCGGTTACAAGAAAGAAATCTCCTTCAAACTGGAACACCTACTGGTTTCGTGAAAAAAAAATATTTGAAATTCTTTTCTGAGCAAGATTCCGTGGTATTTTGCAATGACGTATCCGGTTTATTACAAGGATTGGGAATAGTGTACTATCCTAAAGATTGGAGATTTTTCATAAATGTTTCTAAAACATGTTTAAAAGGTGTCCTTTTACATAATTGAAATATTAGGTGTACAAATAAATTATCCAAATTATTTTAAACAGTTATGAAATCAATTTTAAATTGAATAGATTTTCCCGCTCTTTTGTGATTATGCAATGTTGACATATAGCTATTAAAAAGAACATATAGTTTGGCGAAAGGCCCAACATAACCTTCAAAAGTATTCAGTTCAGTACAGTCGAAAATGGCAACGGGTAAGGTGCATATCTGACACTGCATTCTTTACGAATTGCAACAAGGAAAAAATGCTGCAAGAGCGTGCGAATCGATTTGTTCTTTTCTCGGCGAAGGTGTTGTATCGTACGATGTGTGCGCATTTTGGTTTAAGCTGTTTAAAAGTGGTAATTTGAGTCTAATCGACAAACAACGCCCTGGAGGCCTTCTGAAGTGCGATAATGATGATTTGGAACAACTGCTCGCTGAGAATTCGGCACAAACACGAAAAGAGCTTGCAGAACAGTTGGGGGTAACGCAGCAAACGATTTCCAAACGCCTACATGAGATGGGAAAGATCCAGGAAAAAGGAAAATGGGTTCCGCATGAATTCACTGAAACCAACAAAAATCAACGAGTGGCAGCGTGTCTTTCTCTTCTCAACAAGCAGCGTCGAAAGTCTTTCTTGTGGAAAATCGTTACGGGCGAAATGGATATTCTATGACAATCCGAAACGCAGAAAGTCATGAGTAAATCCCGGCGAATCATCAAAATCGGTCGCAAAACCCAATCGGTTCGGAAAGAAGGTTCTTCTCTGCATTTGGTGGGATATCAAAGGCGTGCTTTATTATAAGTTGTTGGAACCGGGTGAAACAGTTACTGCGGACTGCTACCAACGTCAATTAATTTGCTTGAATCAAGAATTGGGACGAAAACGCTCGTATACTGGCAAAGAAGAACGTCCAGTGAAATTGTTGCATGACAACGCCAGGCCACACATTGCTTCCAATACAAAAGACACCGTAATGAGTCTTGGCTAGGACATCTTGCAGCACCCAGTGTATTCACCAGACATTGCTCCATCCGATTATCATTTGTTCCGGTCGATGCAACACGCCTTGTCCGATATGCACTTCCAATCAGTGGATGAGATCCGAAAATGGCTTGACGACTTTATCGTGTCCAAAGACGTAACATTTTTCCGAGATGGAATTCATCAGCTGCCTGAAAGATGGATTAAAGTTATAGAAAGCAATGGCGAATACTTTGATTAAACAATTTAATTTACTTTCTTTTAAAATAAACCTTGAATGCAGCTGAAAAAATTGGATTATTCATTTGTACACCTAATAAATATGCCTCAATTCCCATATTTCACTCAGTGCACCTACGCGAGTCTTACATCAATATGAAACTCATTTTTTAATTAGTGCAGTGTGAAAATCATAAACGGAAATTTTGTAGTGACCTAAAAGCAATTGGTATGATTCTTAGGCAGCAAGGTGGTTACATAAAATTTCCTTGTTTTTTGTGTGAGTGGAATAGCAGAGCGCATGAGTTACATTGGAAACAAAAAAATTCGCCAAAGAGAAAGTCATTGGAATCAGGTTCAATATTGTGGAAATATTGTGAACTAAACATTGATCCGAGAGACGTACTGCTACCACCCTTGCATATAAAATTAGGATCAATGAAGCAGTTTGTTAAAGCATTAAAGGAAGACAGTAAATGTTTCTAGTTTCCTCTTTATAAAATTCGTATCTTTAAGTGAAAAAATTAAACCTATTATTAAAAGAACCTTAATAATAGGTTAGAAAGTAAAGTCTTCCCCGGAGCAGCAATCTCCTTCCTTCTTGGAGCCGGAGTGGGCATCGAGGCCCCCGCCGCCTCGGGCACGCGGCTGCCCCTTCTTTCGGCGTCGAGGCGGACCACCATAACTCTCAGGTTGTATAGTCTCGCCCTGACGTTGTTCAAAGGGACCGCGTTGGCCAAGGCGGTGTCCAGGGCCTCTTTCGCCCCCTCCGGTCTCCGCACTGGGGGGGGTCTCCTCCGGGAGGTTGTCGTCAAACGACGGCACTTCCTCGGAGGAAACCCCCCTTCCCATCTTCATTTCTTCCTCTCTTGAGGGAAGGGACGGAGAAATTCTCCCCATTCTTCTCTTCTTCCTCCTCTTCCTCTCCAGAGTTCTTGCATCCCTCAGCGCCTCCTCTGTCGAAGTGGAGCTGTCTGTCGCGTCGGCATAAGTCTGCCTCCTGTTCCCGGAAGGGAAAGGGGGAACTGCCGGAGGTCAGGGACAGACGGGGCGGCGGCTTTGAGGACTTGGAGCTCCTCCGCCAGCCGCCTCGTCTCAACCCTGAGTCTCATATTATCCTCCCTCAACCTCTATTTCCCCTTTGAAGGCGGAGGTCTCATTCCCCCTTCCCTCCTGCTCGGCCACCCTAGCAATCAGGATGGCCAGCGCCGCCCCGGAGGTGGCCACAGCGCGGTTAATTAGCCCCACAAAAGTCCATTTGAGAGTTTTGGACCTTCGTGCTACCAACTTCACCGCGCCCAACGCGCGGCCAACCTCCGAGGCCAGCTCCGACGCTCTAGCCCCCCTGAGGGACTCGATTGAAGAGGGGTTCCGAAAGACCTCCTCGGCCGGGCGTGTATCCTCCATAGAGCGATACAGCCCTTTGCCGAGGAGGTCCCAGGCCTCTCTCTCCAACCGTTTCAGCTCCTTTTCCTTCCTCTTCTCTATCTCCTTCTTCTTCCTCTCCCTAATACCCATCCCTTTCCCCGTTGTAGCAGATCTACCCCGCTTCTTCGGGGCGGGTATCAAGGAGGGGACGTTCACCTCCACCACCGATGAGCCGCCGCTGCTGGTATCACCGGCCTTCACCCTTTTTCTGCCACCGTTGTTTCTGGCGGCTCCGCCGTCCGTCCTTGGCGCTGACGTGCCCGCTGCTCCGCTGGCTGTTGCTGCTGCGTATGAGGCCCTCAGCGTCGCAGCCCTGTTGGACCTGACTACCCCGCTGGTCGTCTCCGAGGATAGAGCTCGAGCGACTACGCTCCCGTCGCTCGTCGTCCTGGACATCAAAGGCCGATCTTCGATGCTAGGGCCTGGGCCTGGGCACTCCTAGAAATTCTAATATGGGGATTCTAGATCCCTGAGAAAGGATTACGTCTGAACGGATCACCGGTACTCCGGTTTTCCGTCCAGACGCTGCAGCTCCCCCCTTGGATCCCCCTTCCCCATCCCTTCCCTTTTGACTTCCCCCTCCCATGTCCCCTGTGTTGTTATGGGGGCGGGCTCTCTCTTCGAATAGAGGGGGCCCGGCCTGCTGGCCCCTGGTACCGGTTCCTTTCTGGTCCCGGACCTCAGGGACTTCTCGGTCCCACGCTGGGTGGTTGCCTTCTTCCTAACCGGAAGGCTCACCTGTCCACCCCCGCGGTCAGGGGGGACTGGCTGACTACGCGCCGGCAAGGACAGTGGTCGATCCTCAGTATGTGGCCCCTTGGAGGCTAGCCCTCCAAGGTCCACGGTCTTTGGACCACTCCCACCTCTTCTACTTCTACACAGACATCTGAAAGATCATCCACAAGGGGTGGTAGGCTCTGGGACGGGCTGCTACGCCTATCCGTACGGAGCCGTGAGCCCGAAGACGCTGAGCCCGAAGGCTCGGAGGTTTTGTTTTTAAATTCGAAGTCCATTTTGAGTCCCGCGAGTGCGGCAGGAAGGGGTCGTCGACCCCGGGTGGAGCCTCCGCATTACCCGGCGCAAGGCTAGCATGTCCTCATGGTGCGCCAGGTTCCATGGGTGAGGAACCACTAGCGACAGGTCACGCACCTGCCATTCATCCCATAAGCGTGGCATGCCTCAACCGTAGGATTATGTGGTATTTTATGAAGGACCCACCTCGCGGTCCGGCCAATTAAGGTAAGACCCCCGAGACATGATCTAGGGTTACGGTATGATAGGCTAGGGTCTGCCGGGGTTCGCTTGGATCCCCCGTACCAGAGTGCCGAAACACCCTAGTCCCTCGCAAAAGTGTGGGGTTATACGTGCCTCACAACTACGGGTTTGAATTCAGGGTTTTCCTTCCCCTAGACCGGTTGCTTTCACCAGGCTCACGAGCCCGCTCTGCTCGCGCTGTAGGGACCTTTGGATCGTACGAGTACGGTCCTCCAGTCTCTGTATAAAAATTGGAGGTAGCTGCGCCTCCAAGAATGATAAGGACACTCTTAGTCTGGTCCCTCCGTACAGGCCACCCCGGCATGGTAGAACCTGCCAGGGGTCGAAACCCCCGCCGGTACAGCCCTGTACATCATTAGGACACGCAAGCTCCCCCATCACGGCAAGGTGGCATCCACGGGGGAGAATCAGGTTTGGACTGTCTGAATAACAATATTAGTAAAAATTTATCAAATTACAACTTTATTTATAGTATATGTTCTATAACATGTAGTATATGTTCTATAACACAAACTGATTTCACGTAATATATTTTAAAGATGTAGGTATACGAAATATATGTCGTACTATTTCTTTTCCTGTGGCCAAAGGAACACAAAGTCAATCATCAGTGATATCCAAGCAGACCTACGGCACAAAAATGTTCGTAGTTCCAGCGTATCTGATTCATTGTTAAACGCAACAGTAAAACTACGTACTTACTCTAAGGAAAAGTGCAACCGATGAGATTGGTGCAGTTCAACGACTTGAAATTGTGTTGCCTCTTCCTGGTAGCTCAATAATTCTGCAAATTCAATATAACTCTAATTACACAATATAACTCAATTACATTGGCGCTCAGAGAGACAAAAAGTTTTTCTATCATTACATTTTATTTTTTTTATTTTAAATTGTTAGCAGCTCGCAATTATTTAACCAATAACTTAATAAATATTGATAGATTATTTTAACTTGTATAAAAAAGAGTTTACAAGTTAAAGTTACAGTACACTTTAAAATAACAAGTTTATGTTAAAAGTTTCCTTAATTAAAATCAAGTAAATAAAGTTAAAAATTTTCTTTCTAACGTTTTACCTACCCTTTTAACTGATTAACTAGATAATACTCAACACTAGTGTTACACGCGCATGTGTGCAAATGTTTTTTTTTTCCTTATCTCATGCGTCGTGTCTTCTGATCCAGTTGTCTCCACTCGTGGAGTACAGCATAATTGTACTCCAGCATACAATTTTATTGTATTGTATTGTATCCTTGGGTGCATTTAACATATTAATCGGAGTCTTGTTCAAATCCAGTTGGACTCCAGCCATATCGGATTAAAAGCTCTCATAGCCACATCGATCTTCCCATGTGTTAATACAGAAGTTGTTCTGCTCCAGTTCTTGCTGCCGCCCAGACGCTGCATAAACTCAGAGAAGAGTGCGCATATGCTGTTTTACTGGAGCACCAATGGCTATCGCTAGGATCTCGTATATAGAAATATAGTGAAGAAATATGAAGAAATATAATTAAAAAATTACATTTTTGTACGTAGTAATTCATGCCGGACCCAAGTATATTTTTTACTTTAAAATCGCCATACGACAAATTAGTATTTAATATTTCATCAGTAACTAATAATAATTGTAGGTCCTGGATATCTGCGTATAATCAACTTACACATCACAAATATGCGAGAGAAACTCAGCAGGCCTCAGGCAATAAGACTTCACGATAGTTGATTATAGCAAAATCACTCAGAGTCGACTGCCCGATCTTTTGCTATTGTTGTTGATCAGGCGCAGCGCCAAGTCTTGTTGCAAGTCATCGATATCAGGCTTGGTGTATTTCGCTTCGTTTACCTTCAAGAGGATTATCTTCTGGAGGCCTTGCTGAAGGTCTCTTGCAGTTTTTGTCAGCCAATTCGGCTAATAGGCCGTTCGTGATCTCACTACTGATGTCAACACAAGATTAATATTAAATATTAAATAGTCAATATTAAATTAATCATATTTTGTTCATTGCCACCGTTGATTGGTTATGTATGTGTGCGTATGTACTTTTTTTTATATATTTTTATCTCATGAGTTGTGTTTCCTGAACCAGTCAAATTCTTCATTCATCGTCACGGCAATTTGACGGTACGTCCAAATTTCAATGTCATCCAGTAGCAACGGATGAGTCTCGCTTTTATTTTTTTCTATTTCGTTTTTTTTTATTGGGTACTTTTCTGATTGCATTTATTTTATACACTTACGTGTTTGGAGCTCTTAAGAGAAAATTTCTAACATGTAGGTTGGACACCCTATATACGTATGGGATGGAAATCATTGTCTATTATCTCGTGCAGCAAGTCGCAACTTTTATTACATTTCCAGAACATACCATACAGTACCGGCACGAAGACCTTGCACTAAATAATTTGCTTTATCAATATCTTTCGTAAAAACTGCAGCTGCTAATCCATAATCAGTTTTATTAGCGCGTTCAATAACTTCGTCTAGATCACTAAATTTCAATATTTGTTGAACAGGACGAAATATCTGTGTAAAATAATTAGATGTTTTGAATAACTCATAATATTATTTAATAATTATTTAATAATTAAATATAATAAAGTATGGTCTTATACTGCTTACCTCTTCTTTTGCAATAGCCATTTCATCTATGACATTTGCAAATACTGTTGGTGCAACAAAATATCCTTTATTGCCAATACGCTCTCCACCTGATACTAAATTAGCACCTTCTCTTTTACCAGAGTCTATCATAATTTTATTTAATTGTTCTTGATCAATCTGATTAAAAATACATATATATACAAAAACAATTCTACAATTGCATCCTGGAACAATTCTGTCATCGTTCATAAAATCATACAATGGATTTAGATGAACAAAAATATCTCATATTTTGCGATATTTGTAATATAATCGATTTGTAATATATTTGTAATCAAGATATTAATCTTAGAAATTAAATAAATAAGAGAGAATACGTCGATATGTTACGAGAGGAGCGTTTGAAATGCTCGAGCTATTCGCGCGGCCCAGTTGAAAAAAATAGTTGTCACGCGTGGCGTGAAGGACAAGCACCATTATTCGTACAAAACTCCTGTCTTGTCGCATAGAGCCACATCGGTAGCTACTATATACTTTCAATTACAATTACGAAATCATTTTAGGAGACATTAAAAATAGCTTAAACTGAAATCGTAATAAACTGTGATATATTGGATGATTGCATAAGTTCGTGCCCGATTTTCTTAAATGGCGTTAACTTACTGCATGGCGGAACTCCGGTGTTTTTGTTTGGTTATGTTGCATGCACTGAATAGGTGACACTGTCTTGTGTTACTTTAGCGTCAGACATCGTTCAGATAAGTCGATTTGTGCGTAAGAGAATTTTTTAAAAATAAAGGATGAAAAGGTGTATTTGCAGCATATAATGTTATACGAATTTGGGAAAGGCGTGAGTGTTGGAACTGCATAAAAGAACATTCAAAGCGTTTATTTGGACCGTGCTCCTGCTCTCGGACAGTTAAAAAGTGGTTTAGCAGATTTCGAAATGGTGATTTCAATTTGGAAGATCAATCTCGCTCTGGACGGCCTTCTAGCATTGATGACGATATTGTGTGTGTCTTACAAGGGACATTCGGCAACGCGGAAATTCAAAAAAATCTGAAACTCTACATAATTGTAGAGCAGATATACCTAATAACAAAACAATTTTTCGTTGGTGCCCAAAAACGGTTTTAAGGGTGGAAACAACCCCTTGAACAAAGTTGATTTTTGTCTTTCTAAGCGAATATTATCGAAACTATTAAAGATATGAAAAAATGTTTTAGACAAAAG
Source organism: Harpegnathos saltator (assembly GCF_003227715.2). Lineage (NCBI taxonomy): Eukaryota > Metazoa > Arthropoda > Insecta > Hymenoptera > Formicidae > Harpegnathos > Harpegnathos saltator. The sequence continues at coordinate 209,123 of NW_020229917.1, forward strand.
TTTTATGGTTTTAAAATTACTTTATTATGCTATATTTAGATTTTTTAAAAATGTAAAATTGTGTATAAAATACCCCCCCTCCTTCTCTTTTTTCAAATTGTTAAAATCAAATGTCCAACCAAAATAAAGCTTATTTTATGACAAATTCAACCATATATAATAACATTATGTTTGGAAAAGGCAATATTGAAAAAAAAATTAAACATTCTCTTATATGTATGCCACGCGTACCAAACTCAAGGATTCGCTACTTGACGATGGCATTTCTTTCTTCCTCAAATCTTCCTCATAATTGCAAACTGTAAAAGATAAGGAAGGGAGAAAATAGAAAATCTAAAAAAGCAATAAAGTTGATGTTAAGAAGTAAGTAGGAGAAAAATAGCATGATAAGGATACAGTCACTAATATTTAAAAATGTTATAAATTATAAAATTTCACGTAATAGACATTTATTTTGCCAACATTGCGGCTACCTTTTTCATTAATTTAAACGACACGCATAAATATAAATAAATATGTGTGTGTGTGTATGTGTGTTTTTGTACGTGCGCACGTGTGTGTACATCATGGCAACATGCAAAACACTTGTCACAAGTTTTATGACTGTGCGACCAAAATAGCACTCTTTATCAAGTACAGTGCAATCAAGGTTCATTATATTGACATATGTTATCTTCATTCATTTGCATATAAAAGCTGTCCATTTTGGAATACATTTCAGTGTTATTAAAGCAGTTATTGAAGCAGTACGTATATTATTATTGCTGTGAGAAATGTTTAATTAAAATATCCTTAAGATTTGTATCATAATGTCAGTAATAAATCCAGCTAATGTTATTAATTTGTTAATTGCGACATTTCATTTCACAAATATTGCAATAACTCCTGTTAATCATCAAGAGGTGGAACTCCATGATACAATTACTGATTTAATAAAGAGTGCTATACATCACGATATTACGATCGAACATGAGTGGGGACTTGATTTTGACGATCCATCAGAACCGCATGACGTACAATTTGTAGATGTGTACGATATTGATGCTGAAGAAGATAATTATGGAAATGAAGTTTGCACTGTGGATGATGAAGGTGGAAATGTAAACTTAAATTATAAGAAAAAGGCAATCGAATTTTGGAAGAGTGGAAAGAAAGGACATTTATCTCTTACTTCTGTACAACATCGTTTTAGAAAAGTAAAGTTTAATTAAAAAATAAGAAGAATAATATATAGTAAAATACTTGAGGCTTTTACGGTGTACAGTGACCGGCAGTGATTCGTTCCGCGACAGAGAGAACTCTATTTCCCCTCTCGCGGAACGCATCATTGTCGGTCATTGTACATACAGCTTTGACTATAAGTATAAAGCATCCCAAAAAATTTATTTAAGTTGTGTAACAAAAACATACTATATGAATATATGGAGAACATAATATAGTATACGAGTATATGGAAAAATAATATAATAAAAAAATATAATATAAGAATATGTGGAAAATAATATTTATTTTACAATATTTATTGTAATATAATATAATATTAATATAATATAAATTATAATATAAATATAATATACATAAATATAATATACACATTATATTATAAAATATTAATATAATATTTATTGTAAAGAGATTATATATTTACTATGAGTATATGCATTGATTTCTAGGAAAATACAATGAGTTAGAGATGCTTTATACTTATGACCAAAGCTGTAAATTATATAGTTAGAGTCGCGTTGTTTTTTATTTTAAGTTTTACAATTTGATGTTTCGTGAACATTTAATTCGTATATAACTTCTTTTATTTTTGAATTCGAATTGTTTAATATTGAGATTTGTTTTCTTCTAGGTAAAATCTATTCAACAATTGCACAGATGGCAAGAACATGTAATGCGTGGGGGTTCAAATACAGACAAACTTGTAGTTATTGCTGAATATGTTCTTATAAAATTCCAAGAAGCTGTTAATAGAGGACTTATTATTCATGATATAAATCTGCGAAAATGGGCACTAGAAGCAAAGGAACAAGTGGATTTTTCTTCATTTAAAGCAGGAAATTGGTGGATATGGAATTTTAAAAAGGCACATCGTATTACATCACGTAAAATAACTGCATTTAAAACGCGGTCTTCTCATTTAACTGATCTAACTATACGTCAAAACGCTGAGGAATTTGTAAATACAGTAAAGCCACATATTAATGTAATCGGTGCTGAATCAACTTATAATGCGGACGAAAGTGGCTTTAATTTAGAAATACATGCAGGAAGAACATTAGCTAATGTAGGAGTGAAGACAGTTGGAGCTACTATCCAATCTTTATCTGCTATGACTCATAGCTACACCATTATGCCTATTATATCTGCAGATGGACATCTCCTTTCGCCTTTGTACATAGTATTAAAAGAATCTACTGGTGTTTTTGGACCACAAGTAGAACAAACTCTTTTTAGACCAGTGAATATTTACATTGCGGCTTCAAAATCAGGGAAATTGACAACTGAACATTTCAAAAATTGGTTCCAAGAAGTGTATCTACCAAACACTGGAGAGAAAAGTATACTACTGCTTGATTCATGGCCAGGACATTGCCCGAACCAATTGGAAGAACTTGTACCAAAAGACAAACATGTAAATATTCTAACAATACCAAAAAAACAACTGCTTTTATACAGCCATTAGATGTTTTTGGTTTCAGAATCTGGAAAAATTTTGTTCGAAGCTTTTCTGATAGTGTTATTATAAATAATTATGACATAAATTTACATTTACGTAATAACATAATAAAATTGCAATCTTTAACACACAATCAACTGTCTTCTCCAAGATTTCGAAATTTATTTAGATATAGCTGGTATAAAAGTGGTTATTTATCAACACGACCTGAAAAATTTCATAATCCAATCGATTATTGTTATTTTAAAGAAGAAAAACGTATACCAAAATGTAGCATTTGTGGTAAAATGGCTTTTATACGTTGCGCATGGTGCAAGCAATATTTTTGTTTTGAACATTTCTTTGAGCAATATCATTATTGTAATAATTATATAGAATAAATAATATTTTACTGTCCTCAATTCCTGTAAAATTTGTATATATTATAATCCATACCAAAATATAAGATATCTTTCACTCGAATATCTATATCGACTACTTAATTAATAAAACCTATATACTGAATGAAGCAAAACACATACACACAAATGTACACTGAATAAATTTATAAATTATATTTTTCATTATTAAATCCGTGTGTGTTCTCCTTTTTTCTTCATATCATTCATTTCCTTATTTGTTCTTTACAATTGAATTTAAAAGATTATCTATATTAGGGTTATATACACTCTCTCTGCGTCCTCCTTATCATGCTGTTCTTCTTCAACTTACTTTTTAACATCAACTTTATTGTTTTTTTAGATTTTCTATTTTCTTCCTTCCTTATCTTTTACAGTTTGCAATTATGAGGAAGATTTGAGGAAGAAAGAAATGCCATCGTCAAGTAGCGAATCCTTAAGTTTGGTACGCGTAGCATACATATAAGAGCATGTTTAATTTTTTTTTCAATATTGCCTTTTCCAAACATAATGTTATTATACATGGTTGAATTTGTCATAAAATAAGCTTTATTTTGGTTGGACAATTGATTTTAACAATTTGAAAAAGAGAAGGAGGGGGGGTATTTTATACACAATTTTACATTTTTAAAAATCTAAATATAGCATAATAAAGTACTTTTAAAACCATAAAACTTTTGTCTAAAACATTTTTTCATATCTTTAATAGTTTCGATAATATTCGCTTAGAAAGACAAAAATCAACTTTGTTCAAGGGGTTGTTTCCACCCTTAAAACCGTTTTTGGGCACCAACGAAAAATTGTTTTGTTATTAGGTATATCTGCTCTACAATTATGCAGAGTTTCAGATTTTTTTGAATTTCCGCGTTGCCGAATGTCCCTTGTTAGTAGAAGAAAACCCAAGGATTACAACAGGAGGATTACACTTGCTGAGAGGTTGAAAATTGATAATTCGACTACGTTTCACCATTTAAAAAAGCTTGAATACGTTTCCAAGCTCAATATATGAGTGCCGCATCTCTTGACTGAAAGAAATATGCTGAACTGCATGAATGTGGCCATTTCTTTCCTCGTACGTAATATAAAAAAGCCTTTTTTAGATCCAATGGTAACAGACGATGAGAAGTGAATTTTGTACGACAACGTACAGTGAAAGAGGATCTGAAAAAAGCAGCTGAAGGTGCAGAACCCGTCACAAAAGTCGGCTTACATCCACTGAAGGTGTTGCTGTGTGTATGGTGGGATTGCAGGGGAATTATTCATTTCAAGCTATTCCGACGCGGCGAAACAATCATAACGGACAAATGCTGTAAGCAACTCACTAGACTCGATGCGACTATTCGAGAAAAACGTCCGGTTTTGGCCAGTTAGAAAGGCATCATCTTCCAGGATAATGCTAGACCGCACGTCGCCCAACAGACGTTGCGAAACCTGCTGGAGTTGCAATGGGAAATTCTTCAGCACCCACCATATTCTCCAGATATGATTGCGCCTTCAGATTTTCATTTGTTCTGGTCTTTGCAAAATACACTCAAACGCAAAAAACCCGGTACACTAAAAATTTGGGAAAAAATTACAAAATTTCAAATAATCATAACTTGGTAAATAATGAAGATACAAATATGCGCAGAAATGCAAAATGAAGCTTGAAACGTCCTCTTTAAGAATATCTGAATGGCAATTATGCTCGGCCATTTTTTCAAAATGGCGGATGATAAAGTGAGAGGATGCAAAATTGATAATCAAAGGTCCGTGTTTGCGATGGTGCATGGTGTGCATCAGGTATCGCAGCGTAATGGGACCAAATGCACATGAAAGTATAGAGTGTTATCTTTAAAATGCTACTTTACCGAGCTCGATGTGATCATTTTTCACTGAGTTGTTCCAAATTTTGCTAAAAATGCGGTTTTCTTGTTAAATTTGCATAATTCAGTGAATAAGTATCGCATCAAGCTCTATAACGAAGTATTTTAAAGAAAACATTGTATACTTTTAGGTACTTTTCGTCCCATTGAGCTGCGACACTTACTTTGCTCCATGCGCCGTCGCACGCTTGAACCCTTTTTCAGCAACTTTTCATGTTCTCCTTTTTATCACCCGCCATTTTGAAAAAATATCGTTGCGCACAATTTCGATAGATCTTTCGTAAAGTACGGTTTCAAAGCTTTCAAACCGTTTTTGAAATTTGCTGCTAGGATATTTAGGTGTCGAGATATTCAATTTCGAATTTGCAACAAATGTCGATTCAGCGAGGCTTAAGGGGCTAAGAGGCTCTGCGGTTCGTTTGGCTCTTTCATAATTTCAATAGCCGCGTTCATTATTCTCTATACAATAATTTACACAATTTTGCGAATTGGAAATTTAATTTTCATCAAAAGTTATCATTCTTTACCCTTCAGTTACGCATGATCACTGTGGTATACACTTTAGTTCGCGAAGCTGTCCCTAGCTCTCTACCTTCTCCGTACGATTGGCCATTATGGTACACAGCTTGAATATGCTGTTCAGGATCGCGCCTGAGTTCGCGGTGACTCGGCGCGCGGGATGCCGAGTCGCTGGACGCCACCTGAACGTCGAAATTCCCTGGCGCTCCTAGTCCACGGAGCTGCCGCGACGCGGCGATCTAGGTTGTCGCGCGCGCGAGCCCCTCGGCTCGCATGTGAGTTCGAGCTGCCCAGGGCATATAAGAATGCCCGCGGAGACGATCAGAGATTGCCTTCCTACAGCTTTTGGCCTTCGTACGGTCCACCGCCGATAGTGGCACTATCTCTTGTACGCTGGACTTCGCGAGTTTGTCAGTACGCCGGGCTTACGTTCTGGCTTGACTGAGATTCTGTCGATACGCCGGGCTTCAACGCCTGGCTTGACTGGATTTTTCTTAAATGTATGTGCCAAGACAATGAACAAAGACAAACAATTTTCCTTTTCCGAACGTGTTCACTCCGATAAGCGCTGCCTCGTGCGACTTTTCTTTTTCCGTGATCTTTTCCTTTCGAGGCGCGTTGCTTCGTGCAACTTCATCAATTTAAACCATAATTGATTGTTTCGCATCGAAATTATTGCGTCGATTATAGGGACGATAAATCCTGAAAAGGCTGCTCAAGTTATTGCTTTAATTAAAGATGGCAGAAGTCGAAAGTACGTTGCTCAGGCACTTGATTTGTCAGTGTCAACTGTGCAACGTGCTTATGCCAGGTACTTACAAACCAATTCTTTCCATAGAAGGCCTGGTTCGGGACGTCGATCCTCGATGTACCAATCACAATGATGACCGATTTATTGTTTCAAATTCGTTAAGAGACAGACATCGAACATCTGTTCAAATTAGAAACAATTTAAGGGATGTCCGCAACATTAATGTATCCGTTAACACCGTTCGGAGAAGATTAAAGGAATAAAATCTGCTTTCGCGCAGGCCAGCAGCTGTACCTTTGCTTAAATGTCACCATCGCGTAGCTCGACTCAATTTTGCAGTTGAGCATAGAGACTGAACTTACGCAGACTGGAGCAAAGTACTCTTTAGCGATGAATCTCGTTTTTGTGTCTATTCTCCAGATGGACGAGAGAACGAGTTTATCGTCGCGGTGGAGAACGATTTGCAGACTGTACGGTAAGTGAGAGGCATAGCTACAATGGAGTGTACTATGTAATGATTTGGGCAGGAATTTCAGCTAATGCTCATACAGATCTGCACTTTTTTGACAAGAATATGAACGCAGATGTATACGTGGAAGACATACTCATTCCGTATGTTGTTCCGTACGCACCCTTCATCGGAGAGAACTTCTTGTTTATGCAAGATAATGCTCGACCACACACTGCGAGAAGAGTGCTTGATTTCTTCGATGAAGTTGGCATAAATCGACTCGATTGGCCAGCAAATAGTCCAGATTTAAATCCAATCGAACACTTATGGGACAACCTCGGCAGGAAAGTACGAAATCACGTACCTGCTCCTCAGTCACTGCGAGAACTGCGAATAATTCTCGAAAACGAATGGAATACAATTACGCAGGATGAAATTAAAAGACTAATAAGGAGTATGCCTGATCGTATGAATGAGGTAATACGCGCACGAGGCAGTCATACCCACTATTAGCACACACACACCACACACACAGCAGAGAGGGTTTGGAGTCATTAATTACTGCAGGAGTGACGAACTGCGGGGTCCTTATCTCTGCTGTAACACCACACACACACACACATACCACAAGGAGGGTGTGAAATCTTGAAATACTGTGGAGCTGACGAACCACGGGGTCCTTATCCTTGTGGTATACAAACACACACACACACACTACATACAATGGGACTTTTCCTACCAGTAAAACTCCATGCCGTTTATATTGGGAAGACTTACAACCATAATTTGAGCTAATGACAGCGGTATCTTAAAACGCAATTCATCTTTATTACGTAATATCGAGTACGCAAAATGATGAACCTAAATTGAATTTTACTTTCATTTCCCTGGCTTTCAAAATAATAAATGCAAATCATTGAATATATTGTGCAAGTTATGTAAATTATTATATAGAGAAACATGAACACAGCTATTGAAATTATGAACGAGCCAAACGAACCGCAGAGCCTCTTAGCCCCTTAAGCCTCGCTGAATCGATATTTGTTGTAAATTCGAAATTGAATATCTCGACACCTAAATATCCTAGCAGCAAATTTCAAAAACGGTTTGAAAGCTTTGAAACCGTACTTTACGAAAGATCTATCGAAATTGTGCGCAACGATATTTTTTCAAAATGGCGGGTGATAAAAAGGAGAACATGAAAAGTTGCTGAAAAAGGGTTCGAGTGTGCGACGGCGCATGGAGCAAAGTAAGTGTCGCAGCTCAATGGGACGAAAAGTACCTAAAAGTATACAATGTTTTCTTTAAAATACTTCTTTATAGAGCTTGATGCGATACTTATTCACTGAATTATGTAAATTTAACAAGAAAACCGCATTTTTAGCAAAATTTGGAACAACTCAGTGAAAAATGATCACATCGAGCTCGGTAAAGTAGCATTTTAAAGATAACACTCTATACTTTCATATGTATTTGGTCCCATTACGCTGCGATACCTGATGCACACCATGCACCATCGCAAATACGTACCTTTGATTAGCAATTTTGCATCCTCTCACTTTATCATCCGCCATTTTGAAAAAAATGGCCGAGCATAATTGCCACTCAGATATTCTTAAAGAGGACGTTTCAAGCTTCATTTTGCATTTCTGCGCATATTTGTATCTTCATTATTTACCAAGTTATGATTATTTGAAATTTTGTAATTTTTTCCCAAATTTTTAGTGTACCGGGTTTTTTGCGTTTGAGTGTAGTTTGAATGGCGAAAATCTTAAATCCGAGAAAGTTGTCGCAAATCACCTCACGAACTTTTTTAAAGGAAAATCAGGCTCTTTCTTCAAAAATGGAATCGATAAGTTTGTAGATCGTTGGGAAAATAATTGTAAAGTAGAATGGAGACTATATAATTGATTAATAAAACTGAATTCTTTAAAATTTAATTTATTGATGTTTATCTTTAACCCTTTGAAGCACAGCGAGACTCTGGAGTCCAACCTATTTTGTTTCACTTTATTACGTGTTTTAGGTATAAAAAACTCAATTTTCTTGCTGTTTTCTGTGTTTTCATTCGAGTATTATGTCTAGTTACTAAGTATGATGTAATGTGTAATTCTCATAAATTGTTTATAAAATTGTTTATACTAGGTGCGCAATTAAGTTTCCGGGTTTCACACATGGATGGCACTAACGACACATGTAGTCGACATACATGTCTGAAGTTGTGTTTTTTATAGCTTGGACATCTGGTAACAATAACCAGTCGTAATATCAGCACATATCGCAAAGCAAAAATATTTTTTCTAGTAACGAAGATGTCGAGTTTTGTGCCAAATAAACAGCATTTGCGGGATGTATTGCTTTTCTGCTTCAACTTGAAAAAAAGTGCAGCTGAAGCACGTCGTTTGCTTGAGGAAGCCTATGGCGAACATGCACCATCGAAAACTACCTATAAAGATTGGTTTAAACGCTTCAGAAGTGGCGATTTCGACACTGAGGACAAGGAATGCTCCGGAAGATCAAAAACAATTGAGGACGCCGATCTGCAAGCGTTATTGAATGAAGATGATACGCAAACACAAGATCAACTTGCGGAGGCATTAAACATGACTCGCCAAGGTATTTTCAAATGTTTACATGACATGGGAAAAATTCAAAAGGAAGGAAAATGGGTGCCGCATGAGTTGACTGAGAGACAGATAGAAAATCGAAGAGCCACTTCCGAAATTTTGCTTTTGCGGCATGAAGGAAAGAGTTTCCTGCATCGAATTGTTACTGGCGATGAGAAGTGGATATATTTTGAGAATCCTAAACACAAAAAATCGTGGCTTTCACCTGGCGAAGCATCAACATCGACGGCACGGCCAAATCGCTTTGGAAAGAAGACAATGCTCTGCGTTTGGATCAGAAAGGAATAGTGTACTATGAGCTGCCGAAAGCGGGCGAAACTATCAATGGGCATCGCTACCGACAACAACTGATCAATTTGAACCATGTATTGCTCGAAAAATAGCTAGAATAGGACACGAGACACGAACGAGTGATATTGCAGCACGACAACGCTCCGTGCCATTGCACTTCCATCGTCCAGGACACCATCAAAACGCTGAAATGGGATCTGCTACTGCACCCGCCGTATTCGCCAGACACTTCCGATTATCACTTGTTCCGGTCGATGGCGCATGGCTTGGCTGGGCAACACTTGGTCAATTTCGAAGAAGTGCAAAATTAGTTGGATGAATGATTTCGGTCCAAAGACGCGTCGTTTTATTGTCGCGGTATTTATGTATTACCAGAGAGATGGCAAAAATGTGTAGCTAGAGAGGGACGATACTTTGAATAAACCATTATTTGTATTTCTCTTGAAATTTTTCATTTTTCATTGATCAGAGAACCCGGAAACTTTGTTGCGCACCTAGTATAAATAGTTATATGCGAAAAACAGTATTTTTCATACAAAAAATTCGTATCAGAGAGAACAATCATAGCTATATAGATAACAATTGATATTCTGGAGTTTTCGAGGTTGCCGATTACGAATCCGGGGTCAGAATTTCAAAATTTAAAATGGCGGATTCAATATGGTAAACAAAAATGTTAAAAATTCTTCGATTTCGACAGAAATAAATACATGGAGGTGTTTTCGGTCGCTGATCACGAATTTATTATCAGAGTTCCGAAATTCAAAATGGCGGATCCAATATAGTGGACAAAAATGTTCCAAATCCTTCGATTTCGACAGAAATAAGTATATGGAGGTTTTTTGGGTCGCTGATTATGAATTTGTTTGTTATTAGATTTCCCAAATTAAAATCCATAATATCATATCAAAGTTAACAATTTATTGTCGTCATATTGGGTCTGCCATTTCAAAATTTTTAACTTCGATTCTGTGTTTGTCATCTATGATCAAAAAACATATATATTCCGAGTTTGATACATATCCATAATATCAAAGTTACCTATTTGAATCGCCATATTGAATCCGCCATTTTGAATTTAAAAATTTTTACTCCAAATTTGTAATCAGCGACCCAGAAAACCCCTATATACATAATCAGTTCCTTTTATTATTGTATATAAAAATTCGTGCTTCAAAGAGTTAAATCGGGCATGGATTTATGCAATCATCTAATAAAGATCGAAAGAGAGAAAGCGATAAAAACCGATATGACTTATTGAGAATTTCATTGTTTTCTATTTTAATCTATCGTTTCATCATATCCCACACAGCACATGATATTATTCGTATATACTGTTTTCATACTAAATATACTATAGATATATCTAATATACTGAGAATATCCCTATAATATTTTTCGTAGTATATTATTTTTCGTATATTTTTAGAATTACGTAATTCATCAATAATATTCAGTTTATTTATCGAATATTCTAGAAATATTGGAATATTATCAACAATATTTTAATCATTAATCGGACATATCCCTTCTACAATAAGCAATTAGTCATAAGCCGTAAGCAAATTGACCAACCACAGTCGATTATTTAAAAAATAATCAAATGTGATTGGTCAATTTGCTTACGGCTTTTGACTAATTGCTTTATATTGTAGAAGGTCTCTAAAGGTCATTCTACAATACGTGTCGTAAATCGTAAACCGTAAGAACTAACCAACTATAACCGATTATTTTTGTAATAATCGACTGTGATTCGCCAATTTTTACGACTTACAACTTACGACACGTATTGTAGAATGACCTTAATAACACATGTATCCAAGAAACGTTCAGATTACGTCCTGAAGATGACCTCGGGATGTTTCTTCATCCTCAGGACGTCCCTGGGATGTTCTTAGGAGATCTTGTGCTGTCTGGAGCCACCCAATCAGAATCGGGCGGAGGCCCGATTCTGATTGGATGGCTTCTAATGCTTCTCTACTCCATTCTCCGCTTTCCGTGTCCATCTGAACGCACGTAGTCATGTCGTATACGCCCCGCGTGCCCTCCGATAGGGCGGCGCTCCCCGGCCCAGGTACGGTGGTCGAGCGAGTATGACCTTAGGGTCCTCTACTCGCTCCCCCTACTTGGTCACCGGGGTGGGGGTGTGGTGCAGCGGTAGTAGTCGCATTAAGCGGCACTTGCATTTCGGTGTCTAGCCGCGCGGCTCCCCTCACCACAGCCCCCTATAAGTCCTGTGGCACGCGGGACCCAAGGCGGATAAGGGTCCCACGTAATTGTGGGGCCAAAAGGGGCGGCGGCTTAGGAAAAGGAGTAATACAAGCAGTACTTCCGGCCGCCATCGCTGCCCCTGAAGAAGGCACCCCCTGGAGTTTTAGTCGGTGCGAGTCCGATATAACCCACGGGCTCTCCCCCAGGGGCCTGTGGGTATCCATAAGGGGTTTCTCCAGGGTTACCAAAAAAAAAAAGTCACTCGTAAATAAGTATACCAAAAATAAAAAAAAAAAAAAAAAATAAATTTCTAGTTACCAAAAAAATATCACGTCATAATATATCAAGATTTAATAAAAAAAATAAAAATAAAATAACATTAACTATTATGCATTAATAAATTTGTACCTCAATAGATATTTTGTTAGATAGGCCAATTCGTTGTATAAAATTTTATATTTCTTTCAACCTGTCTTTCAGGGGTATGTGGCACAAAAATAATTAACTGCAGGTTGTTACACTATTTTTCCTATTTTCTTGATAGTTATAAGTTATTCAGACTGCGTCTCAATTTTCCTCCTTAATCCATACAATAATTATCGGAAAATGTGCCAAAAATTTCAAAACAACCAGCGAAGCATATTAACACTTTACCGACCGGTAGCGTTCAACATCCTATGCACTTCTCACCGGCCACTCGGCCACAGATCTTCTCTGGCACCGGTTCTGTTTCGGCTTAGACTGTCGCGCGGGAATATATGCGCTTTTCTTATGCTCAAGTAAAATTGTACGCTTTCTGTTATTATAGGATAATCAAATTTCATAAAATCTTTTATTTTCATGATATTAGTGCTAAGCAATATTTACTTTATCTATTACAATCGTTTTCAGTTTAATATTTATATAATGTACCATAATCCATATAACCATATTTTTCAAAAAAGAAGTCGTTTAATATTTTTTTAAAGTATGATACCGCTCAAAACAGTTACCTTTGTGTAGTGGAATATTGCAAAATTTACAGATAAAACTTGTTCTACTTCTTTTTTTTTTAATTGTACAAACTCTGCATTGTCTTTGGGGTTTTGCACTCCGACCGCTGGTCACTATGTTTATAAGTTTATGCTTTCCGAAATTTGACAGTCTTCCGGGATGATCGAATCGGGATGTTCTCCTTGTGGGTTCAGAATAAGGTTGATTTTCATCTTGTTCCTTAGCTTCGCAATCTTCTGTCCACAATATTGCCACTTTGTGCATAAAATTTTTATACGTAATGTTTTTTCCATTTAGAGCTGTATATGCTTTAAATGAATTGAAAAGTGCACAGTTGATAAAGAACATTACGACTCGTTTAGTCCATTTCTTTGTCTTCCTAAAAATGGAATAATAGGATAAATATTGGTCTGCGCGGTTTACGCCCTTCATATATTGGTTGTAATCGATTACTGAAGTAGGCTTCTGTGTTAGAGCATTTGCTTTTCGACTTCTGCTTCCAGATTCCGTTAATTGTACGAAATGTATTGTTGAGATCATATTTACATATCTTTTGCCATTATTCCACACTTCTAATAAAATATGGTGATTTCTACGAAATTCACGCTGGCCTCTTGAAAGTTTTATTGTTTGGAGTGATTGAGGAAGACCTCTATTTCTTCGAATTGTTCCATACACTCGCACTTTATTTTTCAAAAGAATTTTAGCCATATTGACACTGTTGTAGTAGTTATCTTGATATATATGATGCCACATGTTCTTATAGGGTCCAATAACCGATAATACAATATCTTCTAATTTTTGTCCATCAGCAGCATACACGCGAAAGTTACATATGTATCCTGTACGAGCTTCACACAGCATTCTGACCAGTATTCCATATTTTGTGAGTTTTGCGGGATTATATGTTTTTATCGAAAGTCTACCTCTCCACGGAATTATAGACTCATCCAAAGACAATTGTTGAGATGGTTTATATACATCATTAAATTTTTGCTTTAAATAATCAATGACTGGCTGGACTTTAGCAAGCCTATGCGAATTGTGAGAAATGTTCTCATTGTTACAGAAATGCCAGCTCTGAAATATTTGTAGAAATCTGTTCCTGCTCATTACTTGCGCGAAGAATGGAGTTTCTATAGTCGGGTCAGTGGTCCAGTAATCGTAGAGAACGTCCTTCTTTACTTGTCCCATTAGAATTAGTATGCCTAAAAATTTCTTCATTTCGGGTATCGTTATATCTGTCCACTTTTTCATTTTTGATGTAATTCTATATCTCTCCATTACTTGATAATGGTATCTATTGGATTCCCCCACCAAGTGCTCAAAAAAGTCATTTCCAATGAATAAATTTACCGTATCCATTAAATTTTCTGGCGAACTTGGCATAATTTTTACGCCGGGGCTGCCTTCGAAAGGTTTCAACATTATCGCTTTGTCGTTTGTCGACCATGTACCATCGTTGTCTTCAACGGTGTTTACATCATCGTCTTCTGAATCACTGTATCTTAGTGGTAATACAGAACGTCGCTTTCGAATCATTATATCACTGCCATCACTTTCGTCATCACTATCACTTGTTGAATAGCTGTCAGGACAATCTGACAGATTATCTAAGTAAAACTCAGCACTACCATTTTTCCCGCTCATGGTGAACGCTAAGTTTTCAAAGTGGTATAAAAATATGGGAGCTTACAGACGAAACCAAACAATACCTCAAAATCAAATAACAAATGTTTGTTGGTTACCATCGCAACCGATTAATCGGCCACCAGTCGGTGAGCGCTGAGGACAAAAAGCCGATTAATCGGCCACCGGTCGGTGAGCACTGGGGACAGAAAGCCGATTAATCGGCCACCGGTCGGTGAGCGCTGGGAACAGAAAGCCGATTAATCGGCCACCGATCGGTAAGCGCTGGGGACAGAAAGCCGATTAATCGGCTATCGGTCGGTAAAGTGTTAAAGAAACAAAACAAGGTATACAAAAAAGTTATAATCTGATGATATATAATAAAACATCCATGACCAGATGATATGTAATAAACAAATATTTTGTTATTTTTAGTATCCCAACAAAATGATTTTTCACAAGATTTGTTTCACAAGCAAACGAAGCATAATATGCAAACGGAGAATTATGTAATTAATAAAAATTACGAAAATTTACTGAGCACAAGCAAGCAACAAACTAGTGATCTAGACAATGGTAATTGTCAAGGTATGTTAGTAACTTTTATATATTTTTTATTTGATTTGGAACATGTGATTCATTTTTATCTGAGAATGCTTTTGTGGAAATGTTTCCGACTGCAGAAGCAAACAAGTATAAATAGAAGCATTATTATTACATATTAATAAAACATCCATGATCAGATAATATGTAATAAACAATTTTTTTGTTATTTTTAGTATTGCAACAAGATGATTTTCCATAAAATTTGTTTCACAAGCAACCGAAGCATAACATGCAAACGGAGCATTATGTAATTAATAAAAATTACGAAAATTTACCGAGCACAAGCAAGCAACAAACTAGTGATCTGGACATTGGTAATTGTCAAGGTATGTTAGTAACTTTTATATATTTTTTATTTGATTTGGAACATGTGATTAATTTTCATCTGAGAATGCTTTTGTGAAAATGTTTCCGACTGCAGAAGTAAGCAAATATAAATAGAAGCATTATTATTACGTATTAATAAAACATCCATGATCAGATAATATGTAATGAACAAATATTTTGTTATTTTTAATATTGCAAAAAGATGATTTTCCACAAGATTTGTTTCACAAGCAACCGAAGCATAACATGCAAACGGAGCATTATGTAATTAATAAAAATTACGAAAATGTACCGAGCACAAGCAAGCAACAAACTAATGATCTGGACATTGGTAATTGTCAAGGTATATTAGTAACTTTTATATATTTTTTATTTGATTTGGTACATGTGATTCATTTTTATTTGAGAATGCTTTTGTGGAAATGTTTTCGACTACAGAAGTAAGCAAGCACAAATAGAAATATTATTATTATATATTAAATTATAATTTTACATTGTCTCGACAGTTTATTGTTATCTCTTCTTTATTCAAATTTATTGATTTTGCGGCTTATCAATATATTTATATAAGAGTGTGTTCCGTACAGCATCACGTGCTGTACGGATAGTCGGTGCGAGTCAACGCTGCAGGGCGGGCGGCCTGGTTCCCGGGGCGTTCTCGCTAGCGGCGGGGGACGCGGGTTCTCGCGAGCGAGCGCGCGGGACCCCCACTAGGTCCAACCGCGGCCGCTACACGGCGCGGCTCGCGATTCCGCTGCCCGCGGGCAAGATTCGACCGCCCGGATATATAACCAGGCGCGCGATGCCTGGTCCTTGCCTTGTCTTGTCTTCTGCCTGGCCAGTTTAGGTAGCAAGTAGTGCTACACGTTAGTGCATCGTGTTACTGGTGATTACCGACGCGCTTTCTAGGCTTCCTAGGGCGATCGGGTATTTCGTTTCAGATTCGAACCACTGCTCTATAGACTCTGCTGAGTTGAAGGTGGCGCCGACACACCCTGCTGGGTTGAGGCAAATGGTTCGAATCTCGGTTTGTGATCTCGGGCTCACGGCGTTGCCGTGATCTTAGGAGCGACTCGACCGTCTCCTCGGAGCTTCGAGCTCCCTTATTGCCCAAGTGTCCGTAGGGGGCCTTGGCGGTTTTGGAGCGGCTCGGTCGCAGTCCTAGAGCGTTCGCGCTCCTTCGTCCAAGTGTCCATTGGGAACTTGGCTTTCTCGCAGGAGCGACTTGGTCGTCCTGCGAGCCGGAGCTCTCGGAGCTCCGTTTCCACGCGTCCTCGGGACCGTGGCTGGCTATTGGCCATTACGCCCGGAAGGGCAGGCCATCCGAAACGACGGAGGTCGTTTCGTTGCACGTCCTTGGCGTGCTTCGGGTGCCGCGCACCGTTGACGTCACGGACGTGTGTCCTGCGGGACTTGCGTAGGCGACGTTGTTTCGCTTGTATATAGCTACGTTTAGGTTCTTCGGCGTCGTTCTTCTGCGTTATTCTCTTCTGCGTTACTACTGCGTTTATTGCGTCCATTGCGTTTACACTGCGTGTCACTTTACGTCGGCACGTGCGCGTGCTTCTTCTCTCTTGTTCTCGCCGCCGTCCCTGGGCATGGCCCATTCGGCGCGCGACGCGGCCTGATCAGCAGGGTCTGTGGTCGCCTTGCGAGGCCCCGGCCTTTGATCAGGACGACCGGACGGTCACCGAGCGGACTCGAGCGAGCCTAGACGCAGGCGGACGTCGCTCTGCGATCCCGTACTTCCAGCCAGCTCTCCGGAGCTATCCTATGTTCGGGCTAGTTCCGAACAGAGTGTAATATTTTTATTAATTCACAGGAACAGAAAATTTTCACCGATTTGTTGTTGAAACATTAATATCTTTAAAATTGAAAGTCAATGCAGTAGACAGAAATGTAAAACTTCTTTTGCATAAACGGTCAGTTCCTACTATTGACACAGAAGAAGGGGAAGATGACATTTTTCAGAATTTATCAGTTAAAAGTGACAATGAACTTGAAATAATAGAAACAAAGTTAAAGAATGACTCAACTTATAGAAAAAATATGGTATTTTATATTTGTTTATTATTCAATACAGCTGCTAAGTAACATAATTAAAATCACAAAAATATAGATTAAAACCTAAGCTGTATTTTAACACTTTAATTATATAACTATTCATTATCATAATAACAGGAAAATATTCGGAACATTTTATATATTTTTTTGACTCGATTGGAAGAGAAACTGTTGTTTAATAGACATATATTTTTATTTTAACGTATGCTGTAATAATTTTTGTCGTGCAATTTTTCACTTTTGACATAATTAAATAAAGATAGTCTCAGAGAGGATCCATAGAGTCATAATATATATAAATTAATAAATGTCATTAGACGAAATATTGAACTAATATTAACTCTGTACTTACATTTCAGATTAAACAATTGGTTCGAGTTGTATGCGAGGATTTAAAAACATCATGTATAAGATTAATGAGACAAATCTTCAGCAATGAATTAGCCATGAAATACAGCTGGTATGGAGCGAAAAAGAAAAATATCTTCAGCAACTTACAATTGTGTAAAGTAATTATATGTAAGTAAAATATACAATCAGAATATACATACAGAATTGTAAATCTTAATTTTTAATTAATAGCATAATTGATAAATATTTAGAAGAGGCACGCCGTCTCCGATTTTGCTAAAACTCACATATTTTATGTATTTTCACGTATAGAAGCCGAATCTGAATTAAAAATCATTGTTTCTCTACAAAGCGAGAAAAATATTGTTTAAGATAGAATATGATAGGTTAAGAAACTTGTCATTGCAAGGTAAAGTCTGTTCGTTACACTTATTGTATTAGTGTAATGCAGTATAACAACTAAATGAAAATACTTAAATTAAGAATATTTATATAAATAATTTTGTCACATGTAACCTTGCATAGGGGCCTTTGCTAATCTTTTCAGAATTTGTCATTTTAATATATGGTAGACTCATTGATTTAGTAAGACGAAGATTTAAAGATATATTCTTTTATAATTATTGTACATAAAATAGGAGTTATTTTGTGCACAATTCAAAATAAGACCTATCTTGTGTACAATAATTGCAAAAGGATATATTTTTAAATCTTTGCCTTACTAAAGTGATGAGTCTACCTTATATTAAAATGACAGATTCTGAAAAGATTAGCAAAGGCTCTTATGCAAAGGAGAATGTATCATGAATCAAAAGCGGAAGAATCATAGCATATGTTATTTTATTGCGTAACAAGAGGAACAAGATCAGTCCTACATAATGAGATAGCATATACTTACATTCTTCTGCTTCTGATTAATGATACACTCTCCCTTGTGTAGGGCCCTTTGCTAACCTTTTTAGGATCTGCCATTTTAGTACATATAAGGTGAAGATTTAAAGATATATTCTTTTATAATTATTGTACACAAGATAGGAGTTATTTTGTGTACAATTCAAAATAAGTTCTATCTTATGTACAATAATTATAAAAGTTTAGTTGTATACTGCGCTACACTAATACAATAAGTACAACGAACAAACTTTACCTTGCAATGACAGGTTTCCTAATCTATCATACCTCTATCTTTAACAATTTTTTTCTTGCTTTATAGAGTTAAATAACTATTTTTACTTTTGGATCCGGTTTCTATGAGTCAAAATATATAAGATACGTGAGTTTTAGCAAAATCGGAGGCGGTATGCCTTTTCTAAATAATTCTAAATGTTTAAACAAATATTTAAGTAATCTCTTTATTTATATATTTACATTAACATAAAATTTTTCAACTTTCTTTGAAGCAACTTAAATGAGAACAGATATTTATTTAAAGAAAACACTCTCTCTCTCTCTCTCTCTCTAATTACACTGATTTTTAAATATTATATTCCAGGTGTGATAAGAAAGTCGCATACAACTGCAACAGATGAACAAATTTCTGCTCCCATCAAGATCTGGCTGGCTCATGCAAAGGAACGTGCAAAAAAACAAAAAATAATTGAGTTATTTTAGATTTTACATATATGTGGCACCTACACATCCAGTCGACTTGAGAATCCTAGCTTCCTCAAATGGTCATGCACGGTAGAAACAGACTTGTGCAGAGTGTCGGCGAGTTCTCTAACTGTCACTCTAGGATTTTCGTGCACGAGATCCATAAGAAGCGTTTCATCAACCTCCTGAGGCCGGCCTGAGCGAGCTTGATCTTCCATGTTGAAATCGCCAGCTTCGAATCTTCGATACCATTTTCGAACTGTCTGGTGAGTGACGCAGGCATCTCCATATACTGAAAACATCTCATTCAGGGTCTGCGAAGCCGTGAAGCCACGTTTAAAACAATATAGCATCACATGACGAAAATGGACTTTTTGGTTCTCCATTTTTCAAACTGATTTCTGACGAAATAGTTGCACTTAGGAAGATCTGCGAAGTTTCCTTAGCGGGCTCATAGATCCGGGAATGTTTGTTGACAAACATAAAATCGTTTAGAGCGCCCTCGTTCTTACTGATTACATAGAAATGTGGAGCGCGCGAAATTTGAAACGAACTTTCCGAACAACCTAATATATATAATTTATGAAGATACATATATATATATATATATATTATAATTTATAAAGTTTATAGTTTATAAAGGCAGTACAAGTTGTTAAGAGTTCATTTATATGTTTATTAATATATGTATAAAGAGTTCATTTATATGTTAAACTAATTTAAAAAATATATATAATAACATATATATAACCAATTTGTCATTTTTATTATACCCAAAAAGACCTGCAGAATATTTATATATTATATAAATATTCTACAAAGATACTAACAATAAACTAGGAAATATTTCTAATCGATACTAGTAATATTATTAAAATATTATTTAGATATACCTACAATATAATACGAAATATTCTCAGTATATACTGAGTAGACTGCGGAAGCGGACATAGGAACATTCTCAGTATATTCTCAAAATATTACAGTACGTATTTCGGATATTCATGGAATAATCGCAATTTACGGTTGCGATATACTGAGAACCTGCTTAGAATCTACCTGTGCTATATGGGATCGAGTCCGAAGGAAAAGATATCATTTTCTATCATATCCTATTTCTCTTTGTTAGGAGAATATTCTTTATGTTCAGCTCTTATGAATATTTTATTAAAGAATTAGGCACGCATGCACACACGCACGCATACGTATAATAATTATGTAAATTAATTAGAGTATATGTACATGTGCGTACGCGCGCACGCGTGCGTGCATGCGTGTGTGCGTGCGCGTGCATGTGCGCGCGCGCGTGTCTGTATGTATGTATGTGCGCGCGCGCGTGTCTGTGTGTATGTATGTGTATGCCTATGTGACTCGTTAGAGCATTATAACTGATTATTCGTAGCTTGATATAAATTTAAATATATCTGTGGTCCTTGCTCTGTTTTCGTATCAAATGGATCTCCCACGCTTTTATTTTTTGCGCGAAGTACACTTTTTTCTACGAACTCGTCATAGATACTATCTTGGACGAAAGTTCTAGATCCTGCGCAACAGCATTGACCCTTACACAAATTAACGAAGTATAAGTAGATCACATTAAATTGATAATAAAAATATATATTTATTAAAAACAATCAATGTAAAATTCCAAACTAAATTACCATGTTAAAGAACAATCCATAGTGTGCTCTTTCTACTGCATCATTAAAATTAGCATCTTCCAAAATAATATTAGGGGATTTTCCGCCTAATTCTAATGTCATTCTTTTTAAATTTTTTACATCACTTTGTTGTATTAATTTTCCAACTTCTGTAGAACCAGTAAATGCGATTTTGTCAACTTTATTATGAGCTACTAATGCAGCCCCAGCTTTACCATAACCAGGAACAACATTTATTACTCCATTGGGAAATCCAGCTTCTTTAGTTAATTGTGCAATATAAAGTGCTGTTAACGGAGTTTGTTCCGCAGGTTTTTAAATGACAACGTTCCCTGAGGTATAATATTCAAATTTTAACTATGTAGCTCTTAACTTATGGCAAAAAAATAAAATAATAAAAATGAATGATACAACAAAATATTATAAAATATAGAATATAAAATATATTTATTAAGTGCGCAACTTCTCGGTTTTTTTTACTGAACTTTGATATTAATTTATATTAAGAGATTGCATTGAAAGCCGCTGTTCACTGCTATGTAGATGGCTCGAGTGAGTCCCAGATGCGCATAGAATAAAACAGACACAGTAGGTTGAATGAATCGGACACAGCGAAAAACGGACACAGTAAGAAATGGACACAGTAAAAATCGGACTCAGTAACAAACGGACATAGTAGGTTAAATGGACACTCGGTGGTTGCAATCAGATACAGTAAGAAACGGACACAGTAACAAACGGACACACGGTGGTTGCAATCGAGCACTGTTACGTGCCGCAACGTATATTTTTAGTTGTTTATTTTAACTTATATTATTTATTTTAATTTGTACTATCTGTAGACCGTCGCGAGGGCGACGATGACGCATGTTCCTCCATATCTATCTTACTTAATCCTAATGACCGACTTCATCTTAAAATAACAAACTAATAGCTATGATATCCCCGAATTTCTGCCCTCGCAAGAATTTCCTTTTTCTCTTCCAAATTTATTACCGTTTTTTTCCTGTGCCCTATAAAAACCTCCGAATACCTCTCAGTTCCCGGCTAGCTCTCGTCTGATATACATCAAGTTCCAAGCCAATTCTTAAGCTATCCACTCTGTACAAGCGGCAACGTGCTCTCAATTTGAAGACAAAATAAACCATATCAACAGTCGAAAACAAAGTCTTTTCACAGTTCCTCCATCAACGATCGTTGCACTGCAACGATAGCCGTGGCGATCGTAACAGCACATTTATTTTTTACTGTGTCCGATTCATTAAATCTGCTGTGTCTGTTTTATTTTGTGTGCATCTGCGATGCTCCCCTTTGGAACACAGTACGCATAAGCGGGGGAGGGGCGAAACCCCTCCCCCATACCGCCTCCCCAAGAAAATTCTAATCTAACCTAACCTAACCTAACTTACTATATTTTTATACAAGGTGTTCCGGGAGGAAAGGTCAATATTTCGTGGGAATATAGAATGAAGTAATATAAGGCAAAAATGTTATTTAAACATGGTGTAGTTTATTACTGGTTTCCGAGATACAGCTATGTTAAATTACACGTCGGAATTTAAAGTCATTGGGATTTCATTCTTCACCGTAACGGAGCACTGCAGGCTGTATATCAGTTGGAAAGGTTAGCGAACAACTACATACCTGGTGATCTATCCTGCTGTTTGTGACATACTAGAGATGGGCGATACAACCCAAAAGTATCGATACATCGTATCGATACGTATTGTGGATAAAAATATCGATATACAAAAAATATCAAACTTTCTGTATCGATATCATCAATATCAATACTTAAATTACTCAAAGATATTGGATAAAAAGTATACTATGCAGGTTATATGAATATAATTATTTAAATGGCACACACACACACACACACACACACACACATGTATTTATTATAATGTTTACATAATTGCGCTAACATTATTTTTTTAATTAAAAACACATTTATTTAAATGAAATTTTTTGATTTGTGAAATAAACGATGTTATTGACATACATGTTAAAAGTGCACACACACATGACTTATAATACCTTAGAATTATTTTATAAATGTCAATCGCTGAGATCGAGGGAATGTAAAAATAGCAATTGATTTAGGTGATCACTTGTCAACCTATTTCGTTCTTCAGTCATTATTTTACCTGCTACGGAAAATAGTCTTTCAGAAGGAACTGAAGTGGCAATTAATAATTGATATTTAATTGCTAAGGCGCTTAGAGGCGAATCTCGGGCTATGCTCCAATATTTGATAATACTATCTTCCATTTTTACAGGTGGTTGATTCAAATAATAACGAAAATCTTCTAGCATTTGGTCAGGATCTTGATTAAAAACCTGTCTAGATATATTTAAATTTACAAGATTTTCATGATAAGACCAAAAGTTTGCTTCATCGTTATTATCTGAATTTTTTCGTTGACGTTGACATTCAAGATTGGTATTTGTAACTCTGAAATTTATAAATCTTGTAATTTTGTTAATAGCCTGTGAGCAAGCAATTTTATCAGTAAAATTAATATTTTTAAACCGAGGATCTAAAATTGTAGCTATAGCTAATAATGATACTTATTCCAAACTTTAAAATAGTTTCATAAATTGATCTATTAACGCCTTTTTAAAATGATGCCCTATATCGGTATCAGGTTCAAATGCCTGTAATTTATTTCTTAAAATATTAACAATTGGAAATACTTTACTCGCAGTGATGTAGTGTTCGCCGCATATGATTTTTGTTGCATCTTTAAATGGTTTTAACAGCTGAACAAATTCTTTGGTCGATTGCAACTCCGAGGCAGATAGCATCGGAGGAACCGTAGGACACTGCAAAATAATGCAGCTAATTTTTTCCGACAATTCTATAAACCTCTCTAGCATACTATGTGTAGAATTTCAACGTGTTTCGACACTTTGAATTAATTTTAAGTCCGAATGAAGTCGTAATTGGTTTGCAGCAATAACTGATTTTTTAAAAAAATGTGGCAATATTTTTTATTTTTGCACAGAAATCTTTTACGACACCATTTTCATCAATTATTTTGCTAGATCCAAGTTTAAAGTATGCGCGAAGGATGGCAAATGCTTGTCGCCGCCGAAGGCATCAACAATAGTCTTTTTTATGTTGGCACCATTATCTGACACAATAACTACAATACCTTCAATGTTTATATTCCATTTGTTAATTAAACTTAGTAACTAATTTTTTAAATATGCGGACTGATGTCTGTCCGTCAGTTCAACAACGCCAATTGTAACATTTTTATGTTGTTCATTCACCAAGAAGTGTGCCGTTAAGCCCAAAAAACTTTTTGTATTTAACGATTCGGTCCAAATATCCGTAGTTAAAGATAAATACTTTACTTTGAAAGTTGTGCTTTCGTCATATCTGATAAAAGTTCGTATTTCTCTTGTATAAGATGAGTTATAGTTTTCCTACTAGGGATCTTGTATAACGGCAATATTGTATTCATAAAGGTTTGGAAACCCACCTTTTCAACAACACGAAATGGTAAGTTATTTTTAGTAATCATAAATAGCAGTTTATTTGTCACATCCGCAGCTCTGGAGCCTCCATCTAAAAAATTAAAAATAACTATAATACAATTTTTTAAATATATCTACTGATTGAAGTAATGCTACCCGATAATGTGAATAAAAACTTTTATATATTTGAGAAAATTTAAAAAAATAAATATTCAAAAACACAAAAACTAAATATTATATTTAAATTGACTAGAATAATATTTTAAAAAGAAACACTTACGAAAATGATAGATACTTCCAATACAATATCAATAAATTAAATGATTATAGCGTTTTCGACTGGACCAAATCCAACCCGAGTTAAAGCGATTAGGTCCAATCTACAATAGATGTCGCAAGTTGTAACCAGAGAACTGACCAATCACAATCTAGTAATTGACTTGTGGATAGGACCTAATCGCTCTAACCTGGGTTGAATTCGGTTCAGTCGAAAACGCTATTAGTTATTTATTTATTTATTCGAAAAAAGTTATTCGAAACATGATTGAATAATTACAACTTCCATACCTTGATACGACTTTTGTTTTTCAAATGCTAAGTCAATTCTAAGTTGTTTCGAAACAGGACTTGGTGAAATCGATATTGATCGCGTTTCTGATTTAATTGATGACGTAGAGGGTGTCGGAGATGAGACGGGGTTATCGAAATCGGTAGCATCTTCGTTGTCTACTTCAAACTAAAATTTACATAAAACATACAATTAAAGATTATAAAACTGCATAAAACTGAAGAATAATATGTTACCATTTGTTTTCTCTTGAGGGATACTACAGATTTATTTTGAAAACCCATTTGGATATCGGGATGAGAACGATTCATATGGAAATGTAAATTGGTTGTATTTCCAGCTGTCTTTACATCCAGCTGACAAATTTTGCATTTAGCAACTGCATCATGCTTTATAAAATAAGTCCAAATAGCATTTTTTGGCGGCACTATAAAAAAGGAGATAGAATTGTATTTATGTTATGATGCATAAAAAATAAGGTACCTTTAGAGGTTATAAATAGTGGTTATAAATAAAAAAATCTAAAAAGAATGTTATGAAAATTTTCAAAGAATGAAATAGGGAAAACTTGCATGCCTTTTAGTAGTAAAGAAATATTAGACACGTATAAAAATACGTGTCTAATATTTCTTGATCTTCTACAATATATCCAATGCCCATTCAAATCGGTGAGGGATGCCCCGACTGTTCCCTTGTCAGTCATAGAATACTGGATATACTCAATACCGTTTAAAAAGTTATAGTCTAAAACGGTTCTTTCTAAGCATTTAGAACAATTTTTTAATATTTTTTCTCTTAAATATATTTTCAGACAAAAGGACATGCAGATGTGCTGAAAGAATATGAACAATTAAAAACATCCCATATTACGAAAAGAAAATCTGAAGAGAGAGGCAGTGCTACAGGCCAGAAAAAGATGAAGCAAACAACCTTGAGTGGAGCTAGTGGAATAGCACTCAATTTGAACAACTTAATTATCTACTTTGTAGTAGAAAATATAACACCTGTGTCTATTGTAGATCTTTTGGAAAATTAATTGAAGGCGCAAGTAAACTTTCAAAAACACCCAAAATCTTGGGTAGGTACTCACTTGTACGTAGAATTGAAGATGAATATCACCAAGTTATGACGAAGTTAAAACAATCTTTACAAGCTGTAGATTTTGTATGCACCGCAGCGGACGTTTAGTCATCATCAAAACGTAGCTATTTAGGCATGACGGTTCATTGGATCGACAGTGGTACATTGAAAAGGGAAGGAGCTGCAATCGCTTGCAGAAGATTCAAGGGGTCACATACTTATGATAAAGTAGCCGAGATAATGAATGAGGTGCATTCTGAGTTCGATTTAAAATTACACAAAATTACGAAAACAATAACCGATAATGGTTCAAACATGGTAATAGCTTTTAGAATGTTTGGAAAGTCCGAATCTATTGTCATATCATCAGATTGTCAACAAAATAGTAACTACAATACAGCCAGTTATGATGAAGATAACGAAGATAGTGAAATTGATGAAGACAGTGATTTGCTTCCACAAGCTTTTCCAGAACCGGTTGAAGACCACATAAGTGATTATGAACTGCCTAGTCACGAAAGATGTGCCACGCATACTTTACATTTAATTGCAGCGGTAGACATTAAACAGGCAATGGCAGAAAACAACGCTTATAAGAAAGTCCACAATTCGGCTTTCGGAAAATGTCAAGCACTCTGGAATTTATGCGCGATCACCGAAAGCTTGTGAAACTTATTTAGATACAACAGGAAAATCTTCTACTTCTCTATGCCCGACAAGATGGAATTCTTATTACGAGTGAACGACCTCTTAATTGTAAAGGAACATTTGAACGAAACACTAAAAAGTTTAAAACTTCTTTTTAAGGAAACAGATCTAGAATTTTTGAGCGAATATGTCAAATGTTTGAAACCGATAGTTGAAGCCATACAAAGATTACAAGGAGAAAAAGATACATACTATGGAATGCTGTTGCCTCAATTGATGAGGATTGTCAAAATCCTTTCGTCTCTGAAACTAGAAAAGCCTAAATATTGTAGTCATTTAATCGAAGTAATTGATAGAAATTTAAAACTAAGGTTCAAGCAATTTCTCCTTTTCGAATCAACAGCAAATGATGCCATCTTGGCATCAGTGGCTCATCCTTTTTTTAAAATGAAGTGGGTACCGAAAGAAAAAAAAGAACATGTGAAAGCATTATTCCTAATGTGTTTGAAAATCAAGCACTCTGCGTTCTTACGAGCGTGCCGAATGCTTCGAACGAAATGAACGCCGGGACCGCTCAGCGCTGAGCGTCGAAGTGTGTAGGAGGTTGACGAATTAAGGAACAGATATGAAGGATCGCCTTTAACTACAGCTAATTTTGAACCGTTCAATCCACTTTTAATTAGTCCACAAACACAGTTGAAAATAAAAAAACCGCAAGTACACAAAAAGTAGTTATGACGGTGATAGCCAGAACAATAGCGGGCGCGGGAACCTTTAACACTCGGACGGAAATCTTGATTCCCTCGGACAACACTTCAAACGACACGACGGAAATCTTGCCGAACGCTCAATTAGCGCGCTTCGGAACGGAGATCTTGAGCGCGGACGGCCGAATTTTATGAGAAGCACGAGGGATCGCGATCGCGGTATCACGTTCTCCGACGATCGAGTTAAGAACGTGGACGACACTACAATCAATTAGAATGTCGACGTTTATCGACCGAAACGCACCGAATGCATTGATTACGATGCACAATAGTAGCGAGCGGGCTGCACGAAATGCAGCAGGTATACGCGACAATGTAACTGAGAAAAGAAAAAATCTGAATGCGATGATCAGCGAGAATTATTCGACACTCTACAGACGAAAATTGCGAATGCCAGATCACCGAAATCCTGTACGAAGATTACGGCGGTTAAGCGACACGCACGAATTTTTGATTGGCTGCCCGACATCGGATTATCCGCGGCAAGAAGAGATCACGCGAAAGGATTGTGACTGACAGCAAAACATGCGAGCACGAACGGGACACGTGCCGAGCGGTCGCGAAACAGAAACATTGAAATTATAATAATCACCGCTCGAACACGCCGATCGGTCGAATCCCAAACATAATGGAAACAAGAAATTTGAAGCAGGTTGAAAATGACCAAAAGGAAAATAGAGAGAAAAAGGAGGACGAATCATATTTCATGTTCCAAAATGACTCATCAGATTCATCATCCACAAGCGATACAACGAGAGATTTGGAAACCCTTCAATATTTACAAGATAAGGACACATCAGTTTCAATGTTGAAATTCTATCCAACAATCAAAAAGTTGTTCCTCAAATATAATACGTGCCTCCCAAGCTCAGCGCCAATAGAACGCCTTTTCTCGTACGGCGGATTAATTATGAGACCTCATAGGAGGAAAATGGGGGATTCTCTCTTTGAAAAATTTGTTCTTTTAAAGGCATCACGTTCTAAAGATTGTAATCAAAATGTTAACTTAAAAGAATAATCTAAAAGAATGTACGAATAGAAACGATGTACGGAAAATTTATATTCCATTATATTTATAAAAACATATGAAATGATGTACAAATATGTATAATGCTAAATTTAAATGATAAATAAAATATCATAAATATAAGAATATATATATTTTAAAAACCATTTTTATGTTGGAAAACCATTTTTAAAATGCCTATTTTCCATTTCCTATTTTAAATGTGTGTCTAGAAATCATTTTGCATTTTATATTTTCAAATGGAAAAGTTCCAACCATTTTGCATTTTCTATTTCAAATGGGCTCAGACACCCATTTTGGCCATCTCTGGATACAACTTTTTAATTCTTTTTATTTAGGAAGGCAAAGCTAGGATATATGTTTTGTCTAGAGCACTTACAGTCACACATTGAACAAAATCCAGAAGATATTAATTCTTTATCATTCCTAATTGTAACTCTTGATTGGTATGGACAACTGCTAGTATTACAATGTGAATATTCTGAAGCTTATGACCATCTTTTCCAAACTTATAATATTAGTAAAATGCTGCATGGTGATAAATATGAGGAAAAAGCATGCTTACATCATACATTGGGATATATATGTTATTTACAAGAAAACTATGATGAAGCTATGAATTATTTGTCAGTCTCAGTAGAAATAGGTAATAATATTAATATACGAGGGCGATCCGATAAGTACTTAGCCTCACCGCCCGATGGCGCCACTATCGCAAGAGAAATTTACTATCGTGTAGTACATTCTCGTAGACGGCTACTGTCGAAATTTCAGCCGAATCGGACTCGTAGTTTTGTTTTGACCGCGTGTGGAAGCGGGCGTGTCCGCGGATTTTAAAAAAATGGAAAAAGAGCAATATCGGTCAGTGATTCGATTCTTGTTCTTGGAAGGGAAATCGCGCAGCGAAATCAAAGAGCGCTTGGATGCTGTGTACGGTGACTCTTCTCCTTCGATGGTGACCGTCAAAAATTGGTTTAACGAGTTTCAACGTGGTCGCACGTCGATTTTTGATGAGCCACGTCTAAGTGCCCCGAAAACGGCTACCACGGAGGATAACATGACAAAAACCCACGATCTCGTATTGGCAGACCGCCGATTGAAGGTGCGCGAGATAGCTGAGACAGTAGGTATCTCAAAAGACCACGTGGGTCATATCCTGTATGAAATTTTGGGCATGAGAAAGCTATCGGCGCGATGAGTACCGCGTTTGCTCACTCCGAACAACAAGCGCAACCGTGAGACCACTTCAGAGCAATGTTTGACGCTGTTTAAGCTCAATCCGAAGGAGTTTCTGCGTCGTTTCGTGACCGTCGACGAAACATGGATCCACTGGTACACACCAGAGACTAAGGAACAGTCCAAACAGTGGACTTCACCCGGCGAACGTGCTCCGAAGAAGGCGAAGACTGTCCTATCGGCCGGAAAGGTGATGGCCACCGTTTTCTGGGATTCACAAGGTATGATCTACATCGACTACCTGGAGAAGGGCAAAACGGTCACAGGGCTGTACTATGCCGAATTATTGGGCCGATTCGACGCCGAATTGCAGAAAAAACGGCCCCATTTGGCGAAGAAAAAAGTGCTGTTCCACCATGACAACGCACCGGCTCACACCTCCGCCATCGCCACGGTCAAATTGGTCGAATTGGGCTACGAACTACTGCCCCATCCACCGTATTCTCCAGATTTGGCCCCATGCGACTTCTTTTTGTTTCCAAACTTGAAAAAGTCACTCGTCGGGCAGAAACTTGAGTCGAATGAGGAGGTCATTGGCGCCACGGAGGCCTACTTTGCAGACCTCGAGAAAACGTATTTTTCAGACGGGTTAAAGAAGTTGGAGCATCGCTGGGTCAAGTGTATCGAGCTAAAAGGAGACTATGTTGAGAAATAAATCGCCACTTTTCCAAAATTTTCGTTTTTCTTTTGTAGGCTAAGTACTTATCGGACCACCCTCGTATGTATGTAATGCTATCATTTATATAAGTGGAAAATTATGTTATTGCGCTCATAAAAAATAAGCAGCAGACCAAGTCGAGTGATATATTTTTAACAAGATACTCATATCACTCAACTTGGTTTGCTGCTTACTTCTGCTGAACACAATAATATAATTCCTCACCTATGCAAATAATGGCATTATATACAGGGTGTTTTGATAGCTGATCATGCAGACGAAAGTTGGAGATAGATTGGGTGTAGCCGAGAAGAAAAGTCATGTATCATAATGTCAAATTGCCAATAGTTATCGAGTTATTAATTAAAACATGTGAGCCAACGAGCGCGTAGAGAGCGGAGGGCGACCGCAGTAAATACATAGACATTTGATACAGGCGGAGTCAGCGAGTAACGGTAGGCGAGCGCGCGCGGCGAGGGGCAACGTAAACAACAAGAGACGAACGCGCGCGACGAGGAGCGAGCGAGCGCGAATGACGAGGAGCGAGCGAGCGTAAGCGACAAGAGGCGAGCGAGCGCGACAAAGAGCGAGCGAGCGCGAACGACGAGGAGCGAGCGAGCTATAAGGAAAAAGCTGTAAAGAAAAAGCTTGCTCGCTCCTCGTCTTTCTTCCTGTCTTGACTCTTGACTCCGCCTGTATCAAATGTCTACGTGCTTACTGCAGCCGCCCTCCGCTCTATACGCGCTCGTTGGCTCACATGTTTTAATTCATAACTGGATAACTATTGCCAATTTGACATTATGGTACATGACTTTTCTTCTCGGCTACACCCAATCTATCTCCAACTTTCGTCTGCATGATCAGCTATCAAACACCCTGTATATATTCATTCAACGTCGATGACAAATTTATAGCCTTAATTAACATTAAACATAAATTATTAAAATTATATTTTATACCTTTTTTAACTTACATTCAAGTTGAAAATATACAAATGAACTTACAGTATCTCAAAGAATAAGTGAATCTCATAGTACTATCATTTTACAGGATGCAAGTATTAAGAATAACAGACATAAGATGATGAAACAGTATAAGCAAGATATTACCAATCAAGATGCATGGTGCATATAGAAGATATGATGCATATAGAAAAAATATAAATTTTAACACAAGGAACAAAGCAGCATTAAGCGATGAATCAGGTTTGGACCTTTTTTTTGGTAACGCAGGGGAAATCCATCATGGATACCCCTAACCCCTGGGGGGCCGGGGGTTATGCCGGATTCTTACCGGCTAAAACCCTTGCGGGATGCCTATCTGTCGGACCGGAAATGTGGGGCGTCAGGGGAGCTACTCCCGTATTCCCTCCCCGACACCCCGGCCCCAGGACTCACTTTCAGGAGCCCCTCACTATCTGTTACCGCGCTCTGTTCCGCAAAGGGAATCCAGGGCGCGGTCCCGGTCGGTATAAGGCCGACCGGTTGGCCTTCTGGTTTCACCTATAGGGTAAGGGGGCATCCGCCCTCACCCTTTACCCCCCCTTCCCCGTTAGTCAGGGAGGGAGGGTTTCTGGGGGAGTGGGCCCGTCCCCAAACGGGGCACCACCCCCCCCCGTCCCTATTTGTTCGCGGCAGGGGGATCCATCTTCTATGAAGAAGAGCCGGATCCCCCTGACGACGGAGGCGGGCCCGAGGCGGCCGAGGAGGGCCTAGACCCCTGCTATTCAGGGGACCTTCCTCTTCCTCGGCCGGTGTCACCTCCGGCCCGCTTCCTAAATCCCCCCCTGAGTCGTTGCCGACTAAAAAGTAAACCCCGTTACCTCCTACGATGGGGTTCGTGCGGTCAGCGCTCCCTCTCGGCGGCCTCCTTCTTGGACATTACGTCCCTACAGAAGGAGGCCGCCGCTTCCCATTCCTCCTCGCTCCCGCACAAGGATTGAACCATGCGCAGGAGCGAGATGTCCCCCATTGGGCACCCCATCGCCCCGGCCAGGACCCAGCGCTCCCCTTCCCAGGCTGGACAAGCAGCCAGGGTGTGAAGCGCCGTGTCCACGAGCACGGGGCAGTGGTGGCACCTGGTGGTGAGCTCCTTCCCGATCTGGTGCAGGTACTTGCCAAAACACCCATGGCCCGTCAGTACCTACACCAGATGGTAGGACAGTCCGCATCTCCTCCTGCCCGCCAACTCTGCCAGTCAGGGGCGGACAGCCTTCACCGTCACGTACCCGTACCCCTGTAGGTCGGACAACTTGTCCACCTACATCTCCTGGGTACGGGTCACGGCTTGAATTCGTTAGGCCCGCAGGTCCCCGGCCGTAAGCTCCCCTTCCTCGCAGAGCTCCTTTACCCTCCAATAAAGGATGCGCCGCTCCTCGGCGAGGAGCTCCACGGGAGGGGAGCTGGCCAGGGAGGTCGCCGCTATGTACGATATTATGCGGTACCCCCTGATCGCCCTTATGTACATTGGCCTCAGCACCTGCCGCATTCGGCATAGGCCATCGCGGCAGGCGCTGAGCTGGGACGCCCATATTGGCGCCCCGTACAGGGCGATCGACAGCACCGCACTCACGTACAGGCGGCGAGCCTTCCAGCCTGGACCACCCAGGTTGTGCAGAAGGCTGGCAACCGCCAGCCCAGCTCCACGCACTCTGTGGGCCAGCTGCATAAAATGTGGGCCGAAATCCCACCGCCTGTCCAACGTCAGGCCGAGTTACTTGATCGTCGGCCCGACGCGGATGCAGACGCCATCGACTAGGACCTGTGTCTCAGGTGGCGCCCCTCGACTGCCGTCGTGAAAATACACGGCTTCGGTCTTCTGGGACGCCACCTTCAGACCCAGGTCCCCGATGGTTCTCACCATCGATGCCACCGCCGTTTCCGCGCAGAGGCGAGCTTCCCCCCAGCTTCTCTCCCCGGCCGCCACTAAAGTATCGTTCGCGTAACAGACGACATGGCAGCCTGAGGGAAGCGGAGTACGCAGCACCCGGTCGAACGCGATGTTCCACAGTAGGGGGCCGAGAACCGACCCCTGCGGAACACTGCGCTCCATCGCACGTCGGCCTTCGACCCCACCCTCCTTCGGGAAGACGAGGTCCCTGTCCTCGAAGTATGCCACCAATATGCGCCGGAGATAGGCACCCCGTGGTGTTCGAGGGCCCATCCGATCTCCGGCCAGGGCAGGATATTGAAGGCGTTTTTAATGTCCAGTGACACCGTCAGCAACACCCCACCCTCCCTCTCCACGACCGTCGCGGCCAGGTCCCGGAGGCAATGAACAGCGTCCAGCGTGGACCTCCCGGACCTGAAACCGTATTGGCGGTCGTAGAGATCTAGCCCCTTCGAGAACAGATGCTGGACGAAGCGATCAGCATCAATGCGTTCTAGCATCTTGCCCGCCCCGTCCAGCAGGCATATCGGTATGTAGGCCGACGCGCTACCGGGTGGCTTGCCCTCCTTAGGGAGGAGGACCAATTTGGCCCTCCTCCACGCTGGGGGGAATACCACCTTCTTGAGACACCGGTTGAAAACCCCGCGTAAGGCCGCGGATAGGTTTTCGTCGCCAAGGGCGAGAGCCCAGGCTCGGCCAGGGATCCCATCGGGGCCAGGAGCTTTCCCCCTACCACCAAGCTTCCCCCTGGCCTTGGCGAGCTCTTCTGGTCCCACAGCCAGGTCCTCCCCCCAGTACCCCTGCCCCATTTCTGCGGCGGGAATCCTGGGAGGGCCCCCTTCCACCCTCGGGAAGAAGGTGTCAAGGGGGCCGTCGAGGGCCCGGCTGTCCAACGTTTCCGTTGGCGGGGGCGCTCAGGGGCGGGTTTTACCCATCACCCTCTTATACGGGCGCCCCCACGGATCGTCGTCCAGGGAGCTCGTCATTTGCTCCAAGGCTGCTCGCTTTGCCTCAGTGATGGCGACTTGGAGGGCTTTCCTGTCTGCCAGGTAGCTCTCTCACGCCCTCGCAGCATCCTCGCCTCTTCGCCGGGTCCGGTAATAAAACCGCCTGGCCTGGACGGAGGAGTCACGGAGTTCCGCGATCTCCTCCGTCCACCAATAGGCGACCCGACGACGGCGAGGGTGGGCTTGGGGCTTCGCGGCGTCGCAGGCCGCCGCCACTATACCCGCTAATTCCTCAGCCCCCTCCTGGGGGCTGAGGGCCCACTCACCCGGCTCCTTCTCGAGGTGCCAGGTGGCCATGAGGACGGCCGCCTTAAACCTATCCATGTCCAGCCGACTGAGGGCCCATCTTATGGGGAAGGAAAAGTCCCCCTCCCGGGGGCAGTGGGGGGGTCTGCACCCGTGGAGGTCCGGGGAGGCGGAGGGTCCACACTATGTACCGATGATCGGACAGTGTTTCGCCCTCCACCCCTACCTTCCACTCCCGGAATAACCGGGCGGCCGAGGGGGTTGCCCATGTCAAATCAATGACCGACTCCCCCCTCAGCCGTACACAGGTGCTGGCCGACCCCCTGTTT
Organism: Harpegnathos saltator; assembly: GCF_003227715.2. NCBI lineage: Eukaryota > Metazoa > Arthropoda > Insecta > Hymenoptera > Formicidae > Harpegnathos > Harpegnathos saltator. The sequence continues at coordinate 244,087 of NW_020229917.1, forward strand.
AACAACGGAAGGTCTAGCCACGCTGCCCATTCTATGACCGCATCGCCCCGGGGATCCCTCTGCCAGGGACTACACCCCCACCCTTCAGAGTGAGCGTTGAAGTCCCCGGCGATGACGACGGGTCAGAGATGGCACCTACGTACCACCTCCCCGATCCCGTCTAGGACCCCTTCGATGCGGTCTGGGTCTCCCAGACCCACCTTGTTTCTCCGCTGGTGGAGGTATACTCCCACCACCGTGATGGGCCCACAGTCGACCTCCACGAACGAGGACCCTCTTTCCCTTAACTCACAGCGGGGTCCCCGCCGCGGGGTTTGCCACCATGGCCACCGAGCCATCACGACTGTCGAACCAGCTTGCGCTGTTCGCCGGCACGTAGTGCAGCTCGATGGCCACCCCCAGCCCGGCACCCAGCTCAAGGTACTGTTTGACCTCAGGTCCTGAGCCTGGGTGCCGATGCCGAGGTTAGCCTGTAAGATCCGGAGAAGCATGAAGGCTAAGCCCTCGTCGCCTCCTCCGGGCTACTTGCTTCCACCCCCTCTTGGAAGATATCCGTCGGCAAAGCTGCTCGCTGTACGCTCCCCTCTCCTCAGGGGTAAGGGGGGACTTGTTTCCCTGGAGAGTCGGGGGTGACACTCCCACCGGCTCCCCTTCTACAGTTGTTGGGGGCTTCTCCATTTCTGAATCCACCCTCCTCACCTTTCCTTTCCTCTTGGATTCCGGGTCCTCGTCCGACTTCTCCTCCTCTGGCTTGTCTCCTTCCTCCGTCCCCTGCCTCTTCCTCGATTGGGGTGTTGTCTCCATCCGGGTAGAGGAGTTCCATCCTTGTACTTCCTCTTCCCACTCTTGTGACATTATTATCGTTGATGCCACCTCATCCTCCGCCTGTTCTCTCATCGGTGACCGGGTCGTCATCAGTCCCGACACCTCGGCTGGGTCCCTCGTCGGGGAGGTGTCGGAGCCGACACCTCCCTCCTGCAACATCTGGTCCGAGGGCGGGGGAGGTCTCCGCGGGGGTTCAGGTCTCCCCCGCCTCGACTACCTCTTTTCCAGCTTGTTTCCCTCCTCCCTCTTTCTTCCCTCCCCTCCTTCTCTTCCTGGGAGGGGGCTTACAGGCCGGCCCTCCGATCTTATGACCGGAGGGCCTGCACGCCTCAGCGTAGACAGGGCATTTAGCCGCCGCATGGCACTCCTTGGTACGGTGGCCGGAGCTACCGCAGCGGTAACAAAGACCGCTGCGGTCGACGGCGCTCGTGCACCGCTCGCGCACGTGCCCCCGCTCTAAACAGCGGTAGCACAAGAGTGCGCGAGCGGGTAGCGCCGTCACCCTGGCGCGGGTCCATCCCACCAGGACCCGCTCCGCGGCAACGACCTTCGCGGCCGCCGCCAGCGGACACCGCACCACCACCGCCCCTATGCCCCTCTGGGAGATGCTCATACCTCCCGCGGACACTTCCGCGGGAGTGCATCCCCCAACTCGGGCTATGGCAGCCGCTACCTCTTCGGCCCCGGTTGTCGCGTCCAGGCCGGAGAGTCACAACGCTGCGAACTTCTCCGGTCTCTGGACCCGAAAACCGGGGCCCTCTTCCGCCGCCAGCTTGCGAAGGAACTCCGCAAGCCGGTCGGCGGAAGGTCCTGATTGGAGGCCAGACACCTCGACCAGCATCGCCTCACTGAGGGTCTTACGGACCCTCAATGACACCTCGATGCCCAGTTCTGCTGGTCTTATGCGGCGCCTGGCCTCTACCATAAACTCCTGATAACGTCCTTCAGGGCACGAGACGGTGACGGCCGCCGACCTCGGCGGCTTTAGTTTGCCCTGTTTCGCCCCCTCCCAGGACCTACCTTGGTGGGAGGATTAGAGGCTCCTCCCTTCGTCTGCTCCCCTGCGGTTTCCTCTTCCCCCTCCTTGCTACCTGCGCCCAAGTTTCCTCCTACTTCCTGGCCGGCGCCTGTTCGCATCCGAGGTATAGCGAGTGCCACAACTTCTTCTCAACGGGATAATGGCCCCACTCCTTTATCTCCTTTGCCGGGACTTCCCGGCTCCTTCCTCCGGGCAGCTGCAGTCCCAGTGAGAGGACCCTTGCTACCGCCATTCGTTATCCTCTCCCGTTTCTGCATCTCCTTTCTCTGCTGCGCCTTCTTCTTCCTGTTCCTCTTCTTTCTCTCGTTCTTCCCCTTCCTTTCTCCGCGGCTGTACACAATTCCGCTGGCGGTGGTGAAACCTATGATTAAAGGTTAGAAAGTTAGAAAGTAAAGAAACCTAAGATTAAAAGAGGAGTTTTTACTGGTTCTGATATTAGAAGGCTTATGAAAGACGATGATTTTGTAAAAACGATGACAAACCTTGAGAAAAAAGCATAGATGAGTTTCAAGTAAGTGATCAAAGGCTTTTTAGGAAATGTGAAAGAGAAAAATTACAAGATTCTTGTTATAAATATATTAAATCACTTTAAGAATTTGGGATGCAACATGAGCCTTAAACTTCATTATTTGCATTCCCACCTTGACTTCTTCCCTGACAATCTTGGAGACGTGAGTGAAGAGCAAGATGAACGTTTTCATCAGGATATCAAAGAAATGGAACGAAGATATCAAGAAAGATGGAATGCAACCATGCTAGCTGACTATTGCTGGTGTTTGAAAAGAAATGAAATTAATATCAGTCATAAAAGACGTTCCAATTCTCGAAGCTTCGAAGAAAAAAGAAAACGAGTTTATAAATCACTTTGAATGTTACTAGACGACATCTTGTTCAATTCTTGCCTTAGTTGGCTGAATCACTAATTGATCTTGCCTTAATTGGCTGGATCATGCTCTATCTCATCATCCTATCCGCCATATTGGATTCATCATTTTTAATTTCCGAAATTTGATTTCAAAGTCCTAATTAGCGACTCAAAAAACCCCCTGATAGTGATTGTTAGCAAAATTATAACGATTTTTGTATTCTTGGGGTATTTTGTATTTGATTTGCTATTTTGAAAATCCTAATTCTGATTTTAAATTCATAATCAGTGACCCGAAAAATCTTTTGATAGAGAGCTTTGAGAAAATCGATCTGATGATACGTTCAGTGCTCAGGTACCAAAGAAAATGGAATTTGTTAATATAAAGTGTCCTACAGTTGTAAACATTGAGCGATTTCGGGAACCACGTATACCAGGTGTGTCGGTAATTACTTTCCGGTTTTTTCGCTAAAGAAAACACGTTATTTACAATGGATAGTTAAAATATATTTATTCAAAGTATTGGCCATTTGATTCTATACATTTTGCCCATCTCTCATGCAATTTATGGATGCCATTCCAAAAGAACTGCTTCTCCTTTGAGCTAAACCATTCATCGAGCCATTTTTTAACTTCTTCGAAATCGGCGAAGTATTGCTCTGCAAGCGCGTGCCCCATCGATGCGAAAAGGTGGTAGTCGGATGGAGCCAGGTCTGGAGAGTACGGCAGGTGTGATAAAACTTCCCATCCAAGTGATTTCAACACTTCTTTGACTGGTTTTGTTGTATGAGGCGGCGCGTTTTCATGCTACAAAATCACCTTATCATGTCTTTGAGCGTATTGTGGACGTTTTTCGATCAATGCACAGTTCAAATTGATCATTTGTTGTTGGTAGCGATTAGTATTAACTGTTTCTCCAGGTTTCAACAGTTCATAATATACGACACCAACCTGGTCCCACCAGACACAGAGCATGGTCTTGCGACCAAAGCGATTTGGTCTTGCAGTCGATGGGCCGCCTTCGCCAGGTGATAACCATGATTTTTTTCGCTTGGGATTTTCGAAATAAATCCATTTTTCATCACCCGTTACTATTCAATGCAGAAATGACCTCCTTTCATACCTTTGAAGCAGCATTTCACTGACGATTTTTCGATTTTCCAATTACCTGTCATTCAATTCATGTGGCACCCATCTTCCCATCATTTGGATCTTTCCCACCGCTTGTAATCGTTCACAAATTGCTACTCGGTTCACATTCAACTTTTCTGCCAATTGTTTTTGAGTTTGTGTTGGGTCTTCATCCAATAACTCCTGCAATTCCGCATCTTCAAACGTTTTCGGCCTACCAGGACGTTTTTTGTCTTGAACGTTGAAATCACCACATTTGAATTGTCGAAACCACGTTTCACATGTTCTTATGGTTGGAGCATGCTCACCGTAAGTCTCTACCAGCAAACGATGACTTTCAGCGGCTTTTTTCTTTTGATTAAACAAGAAAAGTAATGCGTGCCGCAAATGCACATTTTCAGGCACAAAACTCAACATTTTTAAAAAATTATTAATCTATAACGCTGTTATTTTGGCGGAACGTAATTTATGTAGTTTTGAGGTTAATATCAGTAGAATAAAATGACATATGTATCAAATCATAACATTGCATACTTATGGCTAGTGACATCTGTTACAAAAACTGGGAAGTAATTACCGACATACCTAGTATATGCATTTCCGTCGATTTTTTCATAAATCCGAATTTGTTGAAATTAACGAGTATTATCGCGTTTCAATGTTATTTCCATTTCAGATAACAAAGTTATCTGAAAATGTCAAAAAACAGTCTTTTTTGCACTTTTAAGTTAAAATATTTTATAATCCTGACATGCTAGACAAATTCTGCTGCCAGATTCGGATTCAACGCAAAAAATTAAGTAGCAAGACACCCTTAAATCTCACTGGAGATTCAAAAGTGTCATTTTTGCAATAGCGCAATATTGTTGCAATAGCACCCTGACTTTTGTTAACTTACAGACTTGGAAATTTCAAAATCATAAAATTAACAGAAATCAGGGCTCTATTGTAACAATATATTCTTGAGACTAAATGAAGCAAAAAAGTCTAGTACCACTTTTTCTTCCGACAAATAGTTAGCGAGATATCGTAAGTTAAATATTGGAAAAGTTATCAAGTTTTCCTCAAATATCTCAAAAAATATTAGACAAATAGAAAAATGTTTTAGACAAAAGTTGTTCAAATTAACTAGTAGAAAAAGAACGATATAATAAAAAATAAGGGTTCCCATTTAAAAAGCGTAAGTTGACCTTCAAATGACCTTGAAAATATAGGTCAAGGTCATCGTGAGGTAGCTCACTTAAATCCCTACAACTTTTATTCAGATCATTTTCCTTGAAACTTCAATACTGAAGAGTTATTAGGGTGGTCCGTTACTTTTGGGACACCCTGCACATTTATGTGGCATTAATGATATAAACATATTTATCAATGATATAAATATAAAAGCATATTTACCAGTCATTCTTCAGTCTCATCTTTTTCTTTCACAACTCACAATAACATAAAAATAAAAATATTAGTTATAAAATGTTGCACTAGTAAAGACTATAAAAATCTGATATGATTTTCAATTTTTCGTTTGAAAACAAAAATGTAAAAGAAAATATTTAAACCTACTAGGTATGTAAATATGAAACCGGAATTTTTGTATAGAAAATACATGTTTATTGTATGAAAATGATAAAAAATATTTTATTCGAAGTATTGCCCATCGCTAGCTATACATTTTTCCTACCTGTCTGAAAATTTGCGGATGCCGCGCCAAAAAAACTGTTGCTCTTTTGAGACAAACCAATCATCGGGCCATTTTCGTACATTTTCGTAAGAAGTGAAGCGCTGCTCAGCAAGTGCATGTCCTATCGATGCAAATAAATAGTAATTGGACGGAGCCAAGTCTGGTGAGTAAGCCGCATGCGAAAGTATTTCCCAGCTAAACGCCTCAATTATTTCCTTGACCAGTTTTGCTGTGTGTGATGATACATTATCATGAAGCAAAATCACTTTGTGTTGCCTTTTTTGATATTCTGGTCGTTTTTCAGGCAAAGCTTGATTCAAATCGATCATTTGTTGTCGGTAGCGTTCAGTATGAACGGTTTCGCCAGATTTTAGCAGCTCATAATAGATCACACCCTTCTGATCCCACCAAACACAGAGCATTGTCTTCCGTCCATAACGATTTGGCCTTATAGTCGATATCGATGGTTCACCTGGAGTTATCCATGTTCTTTTACGCTTAGGATTCTCAAAATATATCCACTTTTCATCGCCAGTCACAATTCGATGGAGAAATGACTTTCTTTCGTACCTGACGAGCAACATTTCGCAAGTGGTTTTTTGGTTTTCCTGCTGTCTTTCATTCAGCTCATGTGGTTCAGTCCATTTTTCCATGTTCTGGATCTTTCCCACGGCTTTCAAACGTATGGAGACGGCTTCTCGTGTCACATTTAATTGATCCGAGAGTTGTCGTTGCGTTTGAGCGTCATCCTCATCCAACAATGCTTGCAATTCGCTGTCTTCAAACTTTTTCGATGGTCTTCAACGTTCTTCGTTTTTCACGTCAAGATCGCCACGTTTGAATTTTTTAAACTACTCAAAGCCCTGTGATTTACCAAGAGCATGCTCACCGTAAGCTTCGACAAGCATTCGATGCGATTCTGCAGCAGTTTTCTTCAAATGGTGTAACGATACGATCGTTACGTATCGGGCCGAGCCAAATGCATTCCGCGGGGAAGCACCCTGCACAGAATACAAGCGAGCGAGCGGAGCTGCGAGAACGGGCGAGCGACAGGAGCGAGGAAGCGAGCGAGCGAGACGAACAAAAGAGTGAGCGAGCATGCGGCGCGCGCACGGAGGCAAGGACCGCCTCGGCGCGCGCGACATGCGATCATCACGTGCCCCCCGTGTCGTGCGATACGGAAGGGGAACGAACTAGAGTCGCACGGGCGGCCAAAATAAGGCGCCGTGCGACTGGCAAGAGAACCTGTCTTCCGACGCCTCGAGACGAGGCACCGACCTGCCTGAGAGTTCTCCGGCATTTCTCTAACGCGAGTGTACTCGCCATCTCCGAAAGCGAGTGTACCCGCCAGTTTCCTAGGGCGAGCGTACTCGCCATCCCCGAGGACGAGCGTACTCGCCATCTCCGAAAGGGAATGTACTCGCCAGTTTCCTGGGAGCGAGCGTACTCGCCATCTCCGAGGCCGAGCGTACTCGCCATCTCCGAAAGCGAGTGTACTCGCCAGTTTCCTGGGGGCGAGCGTACTCGCCATCTCCGAGGACGAGCGTACTCGTCATCTCCGAAAGCGAATGTACTCGCCAGTTTTGGGGCGAGCGTACTCGCCATCTCTGAGGACGAGCGTACTCGCCCTCCTTTACAGCGAGCGTACTCGCCACACTCCCTACGGCGAGCGTTACTCGCCACTCTCCCCGAGCGAGCGTACTCGCCAACTGCCTATGGCGAGTGTCCTCACCATATCCAAGACGAGGGTGCTCGCCAGCCATATACAATGAACAGCTCCCTGCGGATAGCCTCGACCGCGTCCCCGCGTGTGAACGAGTGGCCCGAAGAGCCACGGGCAGCCCGACGGCCCCGAACGTTTCCGCGGACGGATCTCGACAAGCGACCACCCACCGGCCGTACGCACCACCCATTATACCTCAGTACTGTTCACTTCTAAATAAAGCTATTGAATCAATCGTACATCAAATAATTGAGCGCGATCCCTTCCCGCCGCTGGGTTCCGGCGAGCCGCGCCTCGCCGAGACCCCTCGATAACATTCCTTAGCGGGAAGGACCCGCACGAACGCACACCAGGCGTCACATGGTAACAGAAAATCAATGTTGTCCGCAAATCGCTTCCAGGCACAAAATTCGACATGTTCAACGTTATTACAAACTATGCTGTTGTATGAACTTGTATTGTTGTGAGTTGAAAATCTTTGTCAGATGTCAACAAATGGAAATGGCGCCAATAACGCGGTTTGACGGTAACTACATTGACAACTAAGGCCATCTATGGGCAAATTCCAGTTTCATATTTACAGACCTGGTATATGATTTAAAGTGTATGAAATAGTAAAACAAAATTATACGTGCTGAATTCCGTTAAATAAGATAAATTTATATCTTGCTAAAAATTTAATTTTGTTTTTGTCACTGTTTTATGAACTTCATTTATTGTTCAAGTTTACTTTTTACCTAATAATTTAATTTTATTTTATTTTTTAAAAATCGTGGGTAAACTGTAAATCAAATTCGTTTGCTTTCTTAAGTTGATACACATGTCTTTCACATTTGGTGTAAAAATCATGACGTTCTTTCAAGCCGTTTGAATGTGAAAGTTGCTTATGTCAGTGAAGATTGTTGTGCACGGCGATTTTTAGGATGTCGAAAAATATGGAGCAAAGAATTTGTTTGAAATTTTTGCGAACGAAATTTCGTTTACAAACGCAATCAAAACGTTGCAAAAGCTTATGGCGATGATTGTTTATCGAAAACAAGTATGTTTGTGTGGTTTAAGAAGTTTCAAGAAAGACGAGAATCCGTTGAAGACGACCCACGCTCTGAAAGACATCAACGTCAACGGATGATACTCACATTGAAAAAGTGAAAGAATTGGTGCTCCAAAATCATCGATTAACTGTGCGAGAGATAACAGATGAAGTTGGAATATCATTTGGATCGTGCCAACACATTTTGCCCAGTGTACTGATATACGAATATGGATATGAAACGGGTCGCATCGCGCTTGATTCCGAAAAATCTGAATTTTCTCCAAAAAGATAATCGAGTGTTAATATCGTCTAAGATGATTTCTACGGTATCCAGAGACAGCACATACATGAAACGGATCATAATTGGTGCTGAAACATAGGTTTACCAATACGACGTCGAAACAAAGCAAGAATCATCAGAATGGCGTTTGAAAAATGAAGCAAGATCGAAGAAAGCTCGCCGTTTGCAATCAAAAGTCAAGGTCATACTCACGGTTTTCTTTGATCATCACGGTGTTGTGCACCAGGCATTCCTTACAACTGGATTACATGTCAGAAATTACTGATTGTAATTTCTGCCCGGCGAGTGACTTTTTCAAGTTTGGAAACAAAAAGAGTCGCACGGGGCCAAATCTGGAGAATACGGTGGATGGGGCAGCAGTTCCTAGCCCAATTCGACCAATTTGACCGTGGCGAGGGCGGAGGTGTGAGCCGGTGCGTTTTCATGATGGAAGAGCACTTTTTTCTTCGCCAAATGGGGCCGTTTTTTCTGCAATTCGGCGTCGAATCGGCCCAATAATTCGGCATAGTACAGCCCTGTGACCGTTTTGCCCTTCTCCAGATAGTAGATGTAGATCACACCTTGTGAATCCCAGAAAACGGTGGCCATCACCTTTCCGGCCGATAGGACAGTCTTCGCCTTCTTCGGAGCACGTTCGCCGGGTGAAGTCCACTGTTTCGACTGTTCCTTGGTCTCTGGTGTGTACCAGTGGATCCATGTTTCGTCGACGGTCACGAAACGACGCAGAAACTCCTTCGGATTGCGCTTAAACAGCGTCAAACACTGCTCTGAAGTGGTCTCATGGTTGCGCTTGTTGTCCGGAGTGAGCAAACGCGGCACCCATCGCGCCGACAGCTTTCTCATGCCCAAAATTTCATGCAGGATATGACCCACGCGGTCTTTTGAGATGCCTACTGTCTCAGCTATCTCGCGCACCTTCAATCGGCGGTCTGCCAATATGAGATCGTGGATTTTTGTCATGTTATCCTCCGTGGTAGCCGTTTTCGGGGCACCTGGGCGTGGCTCATCAAAAACCGACGTGCGACCATGTTAAAACTCGTTAAACCAATTTTTTACGGTCGCCATCGAAGGAGAAGAGTCACCGTACACAGCATCCAAGCGCTCTTTGATTTCGCTGCGCGATTTCCTTTCCAAAAACAAGAATCGAATCACCGACCGATATTGCTCTTTTTCCTTTTTTCTAAAATCCGCGGACACGACCGCTTCCACTCGCGGTCAAAACAAAACTACGAGTCCGATTCGGCTGAAATTTCGACAGTAGCCGTCTACGAGAATGTATTACACGATAGTAAATTTCTCTTGCGATAGTGGCGCCATCGGGCGGTGAGGCTAAGTACTTCTCGGACCGCCCTCGTATACTGATAATGGGCCTATTGTAGAAATTCGCAAAGATGCGAGACTGTCCTGGTCCAGCCTGCTGCGCGTTTCATTAAGTCTAGAGAGGTACCCTTTTTGGGCTGTCCGCGAAGTAGAGGTATGATAACGTACTATGAGTTGAGAACATATTACTGTTAACTCCGCAGTCTTTTAAACTCTATCAAATCCGACGATCTATCGTTTGTGCTGTAACTGCCCTAAAGGATTTCTTAGGTGCAATAAGGAAAGCATCGTAACCGGCAGGACGTAATGATCTAGTCCTTTCCAAGTAATATTGTACTAGAAGAAAGACACAAAGATTCTTATAGTCTTCGAATCGTGTAAAGGAAAAAAGAGGGTGAGAACGGCCCGGCGCTGAGATTTTGATTCGATTTGGACAGCCCAGAATTAGCTTATCGTCTATAGTGATTTGCGAAATTCTAAGAGATGAGAGTTTGAACTCATCGACCTGGGGCAAGTGAAAGAAAAATGATTAATTTCTTAATAATGATATTCAGGAAGAGAGAATCATACGCATAATCGTAAAAAGCTTTGTTCAAACAGGGACCAGGTCCCAAACAAAGTCGTACCGAGGCCGCGGTGGTTTGAGTGCTGCTATACCTTTGCAGAAACGCTTGACCATAGGATGGTTCCCAAACTTATTGTGAGAGATTAAGGAAATTGCTGACCTCATGCTATTCAAGCTCGAGTATGAAGCAACGTTGAGTGTTTCCTGAGCCATAAATTCCAGTGCTTGAGAAAACGTTGGGAAATATATTTTTCTCCTCCGACGAAAGTACCACCACTGATACTGTTTTATGGTTGCTTCCGAAAATGAGGATCGTAGTGCCGGAATAGCTACTGGAGGCACTAAGCGTGTCTTAAACGCCTCGTTGAAAATTTCGCGACCTCCAGGGAGAGAGTCTTCCATGATGGATGACGGTACCTGAAAGGTGAAGAAAGTAAGAAAAACGGCTGGGAGATAGAATTAACGACTTCGATATCAGGAGTCGATGAGACAGCGAGAACCACGCTTATGATAGCTATCACGGTACCATCAGAGTTCCCGTTGCTTCGTCATCTATAAGTTTTCGTAATACGCGTGGTAATAAAATAAATAGTGGGAAGGCGTAGAAAATAGGTGCTTCCCATGCGGGAGTGAATACGTCTGTTGTAAACGAACCCGGGTTCGGAAATCAAGAGACGCACGCGTCGCACTTATTAATCGCGGAAGCGAAAATATCTATGTCAAAAGGTCTTAAACACATGCTGGAAAGCCTCGTCAAACAGATATCATTCTGTGCCGGGATCTCTGCATCGAGATTTGCAATCAGCAATAGAATTTTCCATTGATGAAATGTTCGAGGCGAAAATGAAAACATTCCTCTCCTCATATCAGCACCCGATTTCCCCTGAGATTGCAGGGAGACAGGGATATTAAACGGAACCAAATTTCTTAATGTAAGCAAGTGCAGTGGTATTATCAATGCGAAGTAAAATGACATAGTCACTGAAATCTGCTGCAAAATATCGAAGAGCGTTAAACGCCGCTTTCAATTCTAGTGCGTTTATATGAAGGGCCTTGTCATCTGCTGACCACCGGACGTGTGTGTGAGAATCGCCACAAGAAGCTCCCCAACTGTTCCAAGATGTATCCGAAAATTTTCCTCGGATAAATCTATCTAAACAAATTCTATTTGACTGGTGAGGATTCGAGAATATATTAATCCATCACATGAGATCGTTGATTAGATCCGAAGGGATGTTCATCAAAGCTGAATAATCTCCCTCCGAGTGAAGAAGGGTTAGATATTTTGCTTTCTCAAATTTATAGTATAAAGCAACCCGTATAGGTCTGCTAGGCATACTGAGACAATAGAGCCGATAAAACTAACAACTTTCGAATATAGCATTTTGAGGTGTAAACGATTCATGTTATTAAGCGTAGTAATTGCCCTCCCCCCCCCCACGGATAGGCTGGATTGATATAGATTGTGCTTAGATCAGGCTTATAAGTCGTTTCCCTCCAGATGACCTATCGACCAGAAATGATAAAGTTGATGTTTGCAAGATTCGACTGGTTCAATAGCACCATTAGGTAGTAAGCGGTTTACTTTAAAATCGCGAAGCAAGGCAGTGGATTGCGAAAAAATTACAAGTGCTTGTAATTTCAAAAAGTACCTGGAGATATTGATGTTAATACTAGAATGTCTCCACAGCGGAGCCACCGGAGTTACGAAAAAATTATGGATGTCTCCACAGCGGAGCCAACGGAGCGCTAAGGGTTAATGTAGATAACGAGACTGGGTCCCTGACTTGAGGTCTTTGACGGCGGCTCCTGATGTAAGAGGCTCCTGTTTGTCGAGCCAACGGGAGACGAACAGGGGCCCTGCAGTTTTCCAGAGTTGTGGCCTGGATGCCTGATTTTGCGGACGAGGCGCCTGCTGGCGAACGGGTTGCAACGTCTTCCTTCCTGAACAGGTGCCAGTTTGGCGACCTCGCAACTTGTCCTCTTACAGGCCTGAGCTGCCTTTAATGTTTCGGTAAAATTGTGGCCGAAAAGGAATTCGTCCAAAGGCGCCATGTCCGCAGCATTCTCGCCGATAATATTGAGAGAAAGTTAACAAAGGCTCTTCTTGTCAGAGAGAGGCGATAATAGTGGTCCGGAAACAGACGTATGCATTATGAGCTCAAGGCATTGAAGCAGGTAGTTACTTGTGCTTGCAAGAATGAATAGTACTCGTCTCTCTTGAAAATAGAGAAGCTTAAAGCCGCTACGATCTCGTTACTGCGTTTCCGTGAAGCTCATGCTGCAAGGTCCTTGACTTCCTATTTAGCCAGAAAATAATTACAAGTTTCCTCACTCAAACCTGCTCGGGATTCTGCTTGGATCGATTCTAGAATGATAGGATCTCAAGAAGAATATTGTTGGGGGAGCCTCAGATCCCCCAAACAGTTTTCTGGCCGAGGTATGAGACGTTGGAGCAGCTAGCGGATCTTCAGAATCCGAAAGGATAGTGACAAGAGTGTCAGCGAAAACCTCCCTGCCGGGAGCCAGAGGCTCGACCTTATCGACTTGCGAAAAAACCGGCATAGCTGGTATAACGCCCCGATCGCTTGTGCGACCGGCTGCTCTTCTACAATCTGGTCTAGAAGAGACAATCGGTTATGTCCTCTCATTGCCAGAATTTATCAAATATTACTGGGTCGACAAGAGGACATACCTGTTATAACGTGTCGGTCGCTTGTGCGACCAGCTGCTCTTCTACTATCTGATCTAGAACCTGTGGCGTGAAGAAGGAGGTAATACCGGAACCTCCCTGAGGAATACTTGATGATAATCTCACGCATTCGATCGAAAATTTCCATGAGGAAACTTCGAGAACACAGATCCTCTGGCGTCCGAGAAATACAAGATGGACGTGCATTCCACTATGTACTGTGTGAACGATTCCGCGATCGCCTGTCCCCCGAAAAATCTTCGAACTGTGCGTATATATGTGCCTTTCCTCTCTCGAGTGTCTCAAGGAGGAATTCTTTAGATTTTCTATGCCTAGGCATGGCTGAAAAAGAGAATTGGCACAAATTAACTGAAAGAAACTGATAAAGCTAACCAACGCACGTGTTACCAAGGTTAACGAACAGAACACAATGAAGAACGAGGGCGCGCGCAGCGCACGGGAACACGGGCGCCACGGCCACGGGCGCCACAGCACGGAACGACGCTTGTTTCTGAGTAGCGGGTTTTAGAATTCTGTTGCCAAGGCGCGTGCAGAGGCATACGACTACATAGTTCTCCATCCGGACGAGACATTAAGAGGCATAATTATTATTATGAGCCGTTCGCCTTTACCAAATCATGAACAGATTCCAGCTATTTTTAGATTTTGAGATTTTGCTTGCAGAATTTGTCCTGCTGCAATAAACATTTTTGTTTTTAAACTCATTGTTATTAATTATCACAATTTATTGCTCTCTCTCATCTCCTCATTGCTATTATTAAGTTTATTAGTTTAACGTTCACTGGTATTGTTTAGATCGAATTTCATAATTTTATATATTAGATGTACAAATAAATAATCCAAACTTATTTAGGTGGCCAAGAAATTAAGTTTCAAATAATTAAATTTTCCCGCTCTTTATGTAGTGTCTACATACAGCTATTAAAAATTACATTTATGTATGGTGGAAGGCTCTATGTACATAACCTCAAAAATTATTCAGTTCAGTGCAGTAAAAAATTACAACATATACATCCGACACTGCATTCTTTACGAATTCCAACAAGGAGAAAAAGCTGCAAATCGATTTGTTCCTTTCTCGGCGAAGATGTATCATATGATATATGTGCATTTTGGTTTAGAAGCGGCAATTTCAGTCTGAATGACAAAGAATGTTCTGGAAGCCCTCGGAAATGCGGCAACGATGATTTGAAGCAACTGCTGGCTACGAATTTAGCACAAACACAAAAAGAGTTTCCACAGCAGTTAGAGTAACACAACAAACTATTTCCCAAAGCCTACACGAGATGGGGAAGATTCAGAAAGAAGGAAAATAGGTGTTCCGTATGAATTTACTAAAGCCAATAAAAATTAACGAGTGACAGTGTATCTTTCTCTTCTCAATAAGTAGCATAGACAGTCTTTTTTGTGGAAAATTGTTGCGGACGATGAGAAATAGATACTTTATGACTATCCGAAACGCAAAAAACCATAGGTAAATTCCAGCGAACTATCAACATCGGTCGCAAAGCCAAAACATTTCGAAAAGAAGATTCCATTCTGCATTTGTTGGGATATGAAGGGTGTGATTTATTAAATTATTAGTTATTAAAACCGAATGAAACATTATTGCGGACCACTACTAATACCGATTAATCCATTTGAGTCAGGAATTAAAACGAAAACGCCCGTATAGTGACAAAAGAGAACGTCCTGTAAAATTGTTGCATGATAACGCTAGATCACACATTACTTCTACGACAAAAGACATCATAATAACGTCTTGCAATATCTGGCATATTCATCAGACATCACTCCTACCGATTATCACTTATTCCGGTCGATGCAACATGCCTTGTCCGATACGTACTTCAAATCAGTGAATGAAATCCGAAATGGCTTAACGACTTTATCGTGTCCAAAGACACAACATTTTTCCAACATGAAATTCATCAGCTGCCTGAAAAATGGCTTAAAGTTATAGAAAACAGCGGCGAATATTTTGGTTGACAAATTTGTTTTACTTTTTTTAAAATAAGTCTTGAATTTAGCTGAAAAATTTGGATTATTTATTTGTACATCTAATAGATTACACAATACACATGTAAATTATTTTTAACTTTAAATATTTATGCAATTTTGCCTCAAAAGTCCAAACATATTCTGTTCTTTTTACATGCTGAAATATCATATAGCCATAATGGAAACGACGAGGTAAAAGATCGGTTGTTTTTGAAGAACTTCTATACTATTGCAACAAGTTTAAAACAAATGTACGTTCTTTGATGCCATTAACGCTTTTAATTGATTGTCACAACAAGCGTTACGTCCACTTGTAATAGACTTGGCTAATGTAAACTTTTAAATACAATACTTCTAATGTTTCTGTTGTGAACTGATCGATTATCGATTATCGATCGATTATTATGATCGTATAAAAGTTATAGATCGAAGAATAGATGATGTGCTGGTTTTGTTCCACCGAAACGCGAAATAATCAAAACATTGAACGTCAATAATAATAGTAATTTTATATCGAATCCAAAGTCATTTATTATTTAAAATCGACGAACACAATATAACACAACAGCCGTATTCTGGAGATCAAAATGACGATCAAGAATATCTTGAATCACGTCTTTAAACTAATAGGACTTCTGCAATAAGTCGTAAGTCTTGAGCCATAAGCAAATTTACCAATCATGATCAATTATTCCAAAAAAATGATCGATCGCAATTATTCAATTTGCTCATGGTTCAATGATTTATTGTAGAAGGCCCATAATGGATAATTCGACGATTGCGCAACCGTTCCCATACAGCACAGGTAGATTCTAAGCAGATTCTCAATATATCGCAAACGTAAATTGCGATTATTCCATGAATATCCGAAATACGTACTGTAATATTTTGAGAATATACTGAGAATGTTCCTATGTCCGCTTCCGCAGTCTACTCAGTATATACTGAGAATATTTCGTATTATATTGTAGGTATATCTAAATAATATTTTAATAATATTACTAGTATCGATTAGAAATATTTCCTAGTTTATTGTTAGTATCTTTGTATAATATATAAATATTCTGCAGGTTTTTTTGGGTATAATAAAAATGACAAATTGGTTATATATTATATATATTATAATATATATCTTTTAAATTAGTTTAACATATAAATGAACTCTTTATATATATATAAATAAACGTATAAATGAACTCTTAACAAACTTTACTGCCTTTATAAACTATAAACTGTATAAATTATAACTCTTCATAAATTATATATATATATATACATATATATATATATGTAAAATCTAAAATAACTCAATTATTTTTTTGTTTATTTGCACGTTCCTTTGCATGAGCCAGCCAGATCTTAATGGGAGCAGAAATTTGTTCGTCTGTTGCAGTTGTATGCGACTTTCTTATCACACCTGGAATATAATATTTAAAAATCAGTGTAATTAGAGAGAGAGAGAGAGAGAGAGAGAGAGTGTGTTTTCTTTAAATAAATATCTGTTCCCATTTAAGTTGCTTAAAAGAAAGTTGAAAAATTTTATGTTAATGTAAATATATAAATAAAGAGATTACTTAAATATTTGTTTAAACATTTGATAATTATTTAGAAAAGGCATACGGCCTCTGATTTTGCTAAAACTCACGTATCATATATATTTTGACTCGTAGAAACCGGATCCAAAAGTAAAAATAGTTACTCAACTCTATAAAACAAGAAAAAAATTGTTAAAGATAGAGATATGATAGGTTAGGAAACCTGTTATTGCAAAGTAAAGTTTCTTCGTTGTACTTACTGTATTAGTGTAGCGCAGTATACAACTAAACTTTTATAATTATTGTACATAAGATAGGACTTATTTTGAATTGTACACAAAATAACTCCTATCTTGTGTACAATAATTATAAAAGAATATCTTTAAATCTTCACCTTATATGTACTAAAATAGCAGATCCTAAAAAGGTTAGCAAAGGGCCCTACACAAGGGAGAGTGTATCATTAATCAGAAGCAGAAGAATGTAAGTATATGCTATCTCATTATGTAGGACTGATCTTGTTCCTCTTGTTACGCAATAAAATAACATATGCTATGATTCTTCCGCTTTTGATTCATGATATATTCTCCTTTGCATAAGAGCCTTTGCTAATCTTTTCAGAATCTGTCATTTTAATATAAGGTAGACTCATCACTTTAGTAAGGCAAAGATTTAAAAATATATCCTTTTGCAATTATTGTACACAAGATAGGTCTTATTTTGAATTGTGCACAAAATAACTTCTATTTTATGTACAATAATTATAAAAGAATATATCTTTAAATCTTCGTCTTACTAAATCAATGAGTCTACCATATATTAAAATGACAAATTCTGAAAAGATTAGCAAAGGCCCCTATGCAAGGTGACATGTGACAAAATTATTTATATAAATATTCTTAATTTAAGTATTTTCATTTAGTTGTTATACTGCACTACACTAATACAATAAGTGTAACGAACAGACTTTACCTTGCAATGACAAGTTTCTTAACCTATCATATTCTATCTTAAACAATATTTTTCTCGCTTTGTAGAGAAACAATGATTTTTAATTCAGATTCGGCTTCTACATGTGAAAATACATAAAATATGTGAGTTTTAGCAAAATCGGAGACGGCGTGCCTCTTCTAAATATTTATCAATTATGCTATTAATTAAAAACTAAGATTTACAATTCTGTATGTATATTCTGATTGTATATTTTACTTACATATAATTACTTTACACAATTGTAAATTGCTGAAGACATTTTTCTTTTTCGCTCCATACCAGCTATATTCCATGGCTAATTTATTGCTGAAGATTTGTCTCATTAATCTTATACACGATGTTTTTAAATCCTCGCATACAACTCGAACCAATTGTTTAATCTGAAATGTAAGTACAGAGTTAATATTAGTTCAATATTTCGTCTAATGACATTTATTAATTTATATATTAGAGCGCAAAAAAGTTCTGAGCTTTTTTTGCAAAATTCAAAATTTATTTAAGAACAAACAAAACTATATTAATCAACGAAATATTCCCCGTTTGCATCGATGATCTTTTGGGCAGCTTGCGAATTCCCTGATGGTAGAAGCTCACCGGCTTCGAGGCGATAAAGTCATCAATGCATTTTCGTATCTCTTCAAGTGTCACAAAATGTGTATCAGCCAAGAAATGCTGCAGAGACCGGAATAGGTAGTAATCGGAAGGCGCCATGTCTGGGCTATATGCCGCGTGCGGGAGAAGTTCCCAGCCTAACGCAAAGATATGGTCCTGAGTCACTTTCGCAACATGTGGTCGGACATTGTCATGAAGCAGTATCACTTTACGACGTCCTTTGCCAGTAAATGGCCTCTTTTCTTCAAACGCATCGCTCAAATTGCTCAATTGTTGCTGATAGCGATCTGCCATTACTGTTTCACCCGGCTGTAACAACTCGTAATACAATACCTTTCCAATCCCACCATATGCAAAGCAAAACCTTCTTGGCGTGGATATTGGTCTTTGGCATCGATGTCGAAGGTTGACCAGGGTCAACCCATGATTTTTTACGCTTCGGATTATCATAAAGTATCCGCTTTTCATCACCTGTAATGATTTGGTGCAGAAAATCCTTTTTCCGGAACCTTGAAAGCAAAGTGAGTGCCGTGTCACGCCGTCGATTTTTGTTGTCTTCGGACAGTGCATGCGGAACCCATCTGCCTTCCTTTTGAACTTTTCTCATTGCATGTAAACGTGTGGAAATGGCTTGTCGCGTAACGCCAAGTTGCTCTGCAAGCTCCTTTTCAGTTTGTGCAGAGTTTATATCCAACAATGCTTGCAGTTCGTCCGTTTCAATCTTTTGAGGGAGTCCAGCACGCGGTTCATCTTCAAGACTGAAATCTCCTTGGCGAAATTTTTGATACCACCTTTTACACATAGCATAACTTACAGCGTTCTTTCCATATGCAACACAGATCATTTCAGTGGCTTCAGCAGCATTTTTCTTCAGATGAAACGCGAAGTGGATGGAAAATCGAATATGCTCTTTTGTTATTGCCATCGTGAACACTGCTGATTTTAAGGTTATGTGCATCAAACGCCAAATCGCACGATGTTTCGAAAGACCAAATGTCACTGCTTTAAAACCGCAAGAGGGCGGGAAAATTAATGCAATTTAAATTGTGATTTCAGTAGTATGAAATCTAGGGCTCAAAACTTTTTT
Source organism: Harpegnathos saltator (assembly GCF_003227715.2). NCBI lineage: Eukaryota > Metazoa > Arthropoda > Insecta > Hymenoptera > Formicidae > Harpegnathos > Harpegnathos saltator. The sequence continues at coordinate 263,508 of NW_020229917.1, forward strand.
GCGCTCCTAATATATTATGACTCTATGAATCCTCTCTGAGACTATCTTTATTTAATTATGTCAAAAGTGAGAAATTGTATGACAAAAATTATTACAGCATACGTTAAAATAAAAAGATATGTCTATTAAACAATAGTTTCTCTTCCAATCGAGTCAAAAAAATATGTAAAATGTTCCGAATATTTTCCTGTTATTATGATAATGAATAGTTATCCCTGACAGCATAAGGACTTCTGGGAATGTCCCAAGAACATTCTAAGGATATTGCTATATGCAGGACGTTCCCTGGATATCTGTGCTGTTAGAAATAGTGCGTTTTAAAGATTTAAGAGTTTTTTTTTAACAAGAAATATGGTCTAACATACAAAAGAGTCTTATTAGAGACTCAGGATTCAAAGATATTAAATATTTTGGGAGATTTGACAACAGAGAAGAGATAACCATGATTTAGGAATTTCAACGAAGAAAGATATTTTGTTACTTTCATTAACAGGTTAAGAACTAACCATTATAATTTTAATGAGTCTCTTCACAGAAAGGGGTATATATAGATAGCACTAAGTGTGACTGTAGATATGAAAGAGAATATTGACTATATGATATAGTGGTGCAGTAAATATAATGAAGAAAGAGTTAAGTATGATGAAGAATTAAGGAAAAAAAGAATAAGGGATAAATGCAGCATTATTATATGGATTAAGGAGGAAAATTGAGACGCAGTCTGAATAACTTATAACTATCAAAAAAATAGGAAAATAGTGTAACAACCTGAAGTTAATTATTCTTGTGCCACATAACCCTGAAAGACAGGTTGAAAAAAATATAAAATTTTATATAACGAATTGGCCTATCTAACAAAATATCTATTGAGGTACAAATTTATTAATGCATAATAGTTAATGTTATTTTATAAATAAAATAATTATATAATTATTACTTTATATTAAGATCTTCGTATACGACGTGACTACGTGCGTTCAGATGAACACGGAAAGCGGAGAATGGAGTAGAGAAGCATTAAAAGCCATCCAATCAGAATCGGGCGGAAGCCCGATTCTGATTGGATAGCTCCAGACAGCACAAGATCTCCTAAGAACATCCCAGGGACGTCTTGAGGATGAAGAAACATCCCGAGGTCATTTTCAGGACGTACTCTGAACGTTTCTTGGACACCTGTGTTGTTAGAGACCTTCTACAATATAAAGCAATTAGTCAAAAGCCGTAAGCAAATTGACCAATCACATTTGATTATTTTTTAAATAATCGACTGTGGTTGGTCAATTTGCTTACAGCTTATGACTAATTGCTTATTGTAGAAGGGATATGTCCGATTAATGATTAAAATATTGTTGATAATATTAGAATATTTCCAGAATATTCGATAAATAAACTGAATATTATTGATGAATTACGTATATTCTAAAAATATACGAAAAATAATATACTACGAAAAATTATAGGGATATTCTCAGTATATTGGATATATCTATAGTATATTTAGTATGAAAACAGTATATACGAATAATATTATGTGCTGTGTGGGTTCTTAAACAAAGTCTACAGTAGAAGTCGTAAAGTCCTTGACAAATCACATTTATTTATTCTTTGACCACAAGGAGAATAATCGGCAGCAATTGATCAATTTTCTTATGACTTAGGATTTTATGACTTCTATTATAGACCTCGCTTTACATTAATTAATAATTTATAATAAAAACCCGTGTAGAATAGTACAATAATATGCTATAATAATACGTGCTATTATTATTATAATAGATCTTGTTTCGATCTTCATATTTTATGAGATATTTATCATATACTCGTGTTCATTGCATTCTATCTCACCATTCATAGATTATGAACTTCTATAGAGTCGCTGTTATATTGAGACCTACAATAAAGATTAACTTACAACATTAACAATTAAAAATTATTAAAATGGCTAATTTAGCCTACACACGATATTAATGTAAAATAATTATACAAAAATTAGTTTTGATAAAAATTTGTCTAGTATATTCGAAGGTGGTTTGAAAAGCCCGTGCAAAAATGAAAATACTTCATTTTTCGAGATAAACTTTATTTTTCAACGTAGTCCTCCTTTTAGGCTTATACACTTCGTCCAACATTACTCCAATTTAGTGATCCCTTCCGAATAATAGGATTGGTTTAACTCTGCAAAATAAGCAATTATTTTTGCAATTATCTCCTTGTTTGAATAAAATATCCTCTTCAATAGTCATTTGTTCATATTGGGGAACAAGTAGTAGTCCGAGGGAGCTAAACTGGTGAATAGAGGGGATGCGGAATGAGTTGGAACCTTAACTCCATCAATTTTGCGGCCACAACTCCAAAGGAGTGAGCTAGTACGTTGTCGTGATGGAAAAGAATTTTTTTGCGGGCCAATTGTGGATGTTTTTCTTACAGCTCGGTTTTCAAACGGTCCAATAACGATAAATAGTATGTATGTAAGTATGTATGTATGTATGTTTTATTGTTTCCCCTATCGGGGTTACAAACTCCACCATTCTCTCCTCCTTATTTCCTAATCCTACTCCTAATCCGCTCGCACGCTCTCCCTCACACAAACACACACACACACACCCTCTCAGCTCTCCCTCACCCCCTTATCCTAACTTATCACTAACTTACAACTACATTATTTCTACTCGCTCTTTGTACAGGGTGTTATAAAAGTCCCAGAAGAGCAGAATAACACGAAAAATGAATCCTAGAAAAAATGCGAAGTACTAAGGTTTTATGATTTTTTCCTGGCTATCTGACGGTGACTTTGGATTTGACCTTGACAATGACCTTGAAGGTCATTTCAAGGTCAGGTCAATTTTTTAAAATGGGACCCCATACTTTTGACCCTAGAAATGAAAAGAGCGGAAAATTTTACGTTCGGATATGATCTTGAACACTGCCAAATTTGACCTCTGAAGGTCACATGAAGGTCTAAGCTTGTTTTAGGCTGAAAACGCGAATATCTTCGAAAATGCACCTGCTAGGGAGCAATGTTACGCATAAGAATAAGAATGTAGATGTCAACGAGGGACATTCAGCCGTGATCTTGCCCTTATTCTCAAGGTCATGAGTTAAGATTATTATTAATGTCAAACCGGACTTTTTAGGACTGAAAATCCATACTTTTGACCTAAAAGTGTCAAGATTGAAAAATTTTACGTTCAGATATGACGTTTTCAATCTTGACCTTGTTCTTAAGGTTATGTGTCAGTCATGTCAAGGTCAATTAATTTTTTTAGGCTAGGAACACATACTTTTACCCCCCCCCATAATGTGAAGACTGAGATTTTACGTTACGTACGAGGTCACACTCCGATTGTTGGTAATTCCTCAATATTGGGCGCCATTTTGGATCGGTCATCTTGAATTTGTAAAATCCAACGTCGGATTCGATTTCAGAAACGACTTCAAAAACTCCTTAAACGAGATCCAGTTTTTGTTATTCTTAAATATCGGCCGCTATCTTGAATCGACCATCTTGAATTTGCAAAATCTGACGTCGGATTCGGTTTTAGTGAGCTCAAAAATCCCAGGATCGGTATCCGAAAAATTTATTCGCCATCGATAAAGTGTATGCTTCAAGATTTTTATTTGTCTCGATTCTATCAGTGTCAAACAGATAATAGATTGTTTTTGAATTTTCATCGATTTAACAAGTTTTGATGTCATTCTAGTCCGTTTTGAATTATTATCATATTATTATTAACGATCAATGGTACATTACTTATTATTTTTATTTAAAGGTAAAGAAACCGAATTTTTTATATCAAATTTTTGCAAATTTTTTGTTTTCAATTCCAAATGGCTTCTCTTACAGTGCATGAAAGAGTTTCGCTATTGATGACAAGAGGATGGGGGGATAGACAAAGGTCATACAGTGAAATGAGATTGCTGTTCAATGAAAACTTTCGTAATGAAGGAGAAGGTATTTCAATATCGACTGTATCTCGCACCATCAGACGATTTGTAGAAACTGGGTGTAATAAAAACCGTCAAAAATCTGGGAGGCCAAGATCCCAAACGACAGAAGAGCGACAATTTGAGGTAGCCCAATCATTTGTAGAAAATTCCGGATTGTCAATTAGAAAAGCATCTCAACAGCTTCAAATGAGTGTACCAGGTGTGTCGGTAATTCCTTTCCGGTTTTTTCTAAAGAAAACACGTTATTTACAATGGATAGTTAAAATATATTTATTCAAAGTATTGGCCATTTGATTCTATACATTTTGCCCATCTCTCAGGCAATTTATGGATGCCATTCCAAAAGAACTGTTTCTCCTTTGAGCAAAACCATTCATCGAGCCATTTTTTAACTTCTTCGAAATCGGCGAAGTACTGCTCTGCAAGCGCGTGCCCCATCGATGCGAAAAGGTGGTAGTCGGATGGAGTCAGGTGTGGAGAGTACGGCGGGTGCGATAAAATTCCCATCCAAGTGATTTCAACACTTCTTTGACTGGTTTTGCTGTATGAGACGGCGCGTTGTCATGCTGCAAAATCACCTTATCATGTCTTTGAGCGTATTGTGGACGTTTTCCGATCAATGCACAGTTCAAATTGATCATTTGTTGTTGGTAGCGATCAGTATTAACTGTTTCTCCAGGTTTCAACAGTTCATAATATACGACACCAACCTGGTCCCACCAGACACAGAGTGTCTGGTCTTGCGACCAAAGCGATTTGGCCTTGCAGTCGATGAGCCGCCTTCGCCAGGTGATAACCATGATTTTTTTCGCTTGGGATTTTCGAAATAAATCCATTTTTCATCACCCGTTACTATTCGATGCAAAAATGACTTCCTTTCATACCTTTGAAGCAGCATTTCACTGACGATTTTTCGATTTTCCAATTGCCTGTCATTCAATTCATGTAGCACCCATCTTCCCATCTTTTGGATCTTTCCCATCGCTTGTAAACGTTCACAAATTGCTACTCGGCTCACATTCAACTTTTCTGCCAATTGTTTTTGAGTTTGTGTTGGGTCTTCATTCAATAACTTCTGCAATTCCGCATCTTCAAACGTTTTCGGCCTACCAGGACGTTTTTTGTCTTGAACATTGAAATCACCACATTTGAATTGTCGAAACCACGTTTCACATGTTCTTATGGTTGGAGCATGCTCATCGTAAGTCTCTACCAGCAAACGATGACTTTCAGCGGCTTTTTTCTTTTGATTAAACAAGAAAAGTAATGCGTGCCGCAAATGCACGTTTTCAGGCACAAAACTCGACATTTTCAAAAAATTATTAATCTATAACGCTGTTATTTTGGCGGAACGTAACTTGTGTAGTTTTGAGGTTAATGTCAGTAGAATAAAATGACATATGTATCAAATCATAACATTGCATACTTATAGCTAGTGACATCTGTTACAAAAACCGGAAAGTAATTACCGACTGGTATTGTCAATTTCCAAAAATCTAAAGACCATTAAGTTCCACCCCTACAAAATTCATCTCCACCATGAGTTGAATGAGGATGATTTTGACCGCAGGATGCAATTTTCAGAAGTTATGCAAAGAATTCATGAGCAACGGAACTTTTTGCATAATATCGTTTTTTCAGACGAAGCATCTTTTGAAATTACTGGTAAGGTAAACCGTCATAATTTTAGATCTTGGGACAACGAAAATCCTCATTGAATGCTTGAAGCACATACGCAGCGACCTCAAAAATTGAATGTTTGGGCAGGTCTTTATGATAATCAAGTGTTTGGGCCTTTTTTTATAAATGAGAATTTGAACTCAGAAACCTATCTGCAGCTTCTAACAGACCAAATTGTTCCATCAATACAAGAGATTGTTGGTGATAATTTTGATGATGTTTGGTTCCAGCAAGATGGGGCACCGCCACATTATGGACGCATTGTTTGGAACTATTTAAACGATACTTTCCCTAATCGATGGATAGATAGAAGAGGAACAATCGAATGGTCACCGAGATCGCCCGACTTTGCATCACTTGATTTCTTTCTTTGGGAATACATAAAAAATGAAGTTTATATCACTAAACCTCTAAGAAATGATAAGGAGTGCGAGCACTCCTTATCATTTCTGGACTGACAATTTGTATGTCCGCTTAGCACACTGTCAAACGGTCAATGGGGAACATTTTGAACATCTCTTGTAATCTCAGGCCGAGTTATAAGATGCTTTGCCTTCGGTGGCCGGGACTAACTGAACTTTGCCTTCAGTGGTCGGATTTGAGACACCTTGCCTTCAGTGGTCGAGTTTGAGACACCTTGCCTTAAGTGGCTGGGTTTGAGACACCTTGCCTTCAGTAGTCGGGTTTGAGACACCTTGCCTTCAGTGGTCGGGTTTGAGACACTTTGCCTTAAGTGGCCGGGTTTGAGACACCTTGCCTTCAGTGGTCGGGTTTGAGACACCTTGCCTTCAGTGGTCGGGTTTGAGACACCTTGCCTTCAGTGGTCGGGTTTGAGACACCTTGCCTTCAGTGGTCGGATTTCGAGACGCTTTACTTTCAGTAGACTTCACGATCAGTAGATACTTCAGTAGACTTCACGAAGTAACGTAAAACGCATAATTTTGAGAACAAGGTCAAGGTTGGAAACGTCATACCCGAACGTAAAATTTTTCAATCTTGACACTTTTAGGTCAAAAGTATGGATTTTCAGTCCTAAAAAATCCGGTTTGACCTTAATAATAATCTTAACTCATGACCTTGAAAATAAAGGCAAAGTCATGACTGAATGTCCCTCGTTGACCTCTACATTCTTATTCTTATGCGTAACATTGCTCCCTAGCAGGTGCATTTTCGAAGATATTCGCGTTTTCAGCCTAAAACTAGCTTAGACCTTTATGTGACCTTCAGAGGTCAAATTTGGCAGTGTTCAAGGTCATATCCGAACGTAAAATTTTCCGCTCTTTTCATTTCTGGGGTCAAAAATATGGGGTCCTATTTAAAAAAATTGACCTGACCTTGAAATGACCTTCAAGGTCATTGTCAAGGTCAAATCCAAAGTCACCGTCAGATAGCCAGGAAAAAATCATAAAACCTTAGTACTTCGCATTTTTTCTAGGACTCATATTTTTCGAGTTATTGTGCTCTTCTGAGACTTTTATAACACCCTGTATATGTATAAACAATCGCGGTCTGAACAAATTCCGTGTTCGTTATGTCCGACTGTGATCGAAAAGATTGGCCACTGACATCTGATTTAACAATTAAGGCGGAATGCCAAGGGACTAGAAAAAGGGAAGCAAAGGAAAGGAAAAGAAAAGATAGAGGAGAAAAGGAGAAAGTGAAAAGACAGGGGTCACTCAGGCAAAAGAAAGTATAAATAACTTACTGCTAGTTCTATGATGCGAGTCGACAATGAAAAGTGTAATTGCTGCGTGTCTGTGAGGATGGACCCAAGTTTGCGCCAAGAACAGGAAACTGGTTTCAGCAGGATCTCTCGCAATGTCTCAAGAACGCACGAAATCGTTGCACAGAAGAATCAACAACGGAAGGACTCTGATCTGCCTCACTAGTAGGCTTGGTTATTAAGAGACCCTGAAGGGGTGTTGGCAAGAAGACTCTGTCCTGGCTGCGGGTCGGTCGAGAGGAGAAATAGAAGTGTCATAGCCTTTTCATTTTACCAAAAACGTCATCTCGGTCGAGAGGGTGGAGTTTTGGAAGTTGCGTCAGGTTCCAATGTTTATGTCCAAATATGGGTATAGGATTTTGTTGCAAACTTTTCGGAGGTAGGGTTTTAGTGGAGTTCTTAGATAAATATGATAAAGGATCGGGTATCTATGACAGTAAAAGACTTCAAGGTTCCGCTAGAGTTAGTCAGAGATTGTGCGCGATAAAAATTTATGAATAACGTGGAAAACGCATGAGTTTCCGAAAATCAAAGATTAGTAATATCATATAACAGCATGAAAGATTGTCTGATCGGTCCGTTTGCAAAGAAAATTGTTGCTCCGAACAGGAAGTTATTTAAGGTTATTTGGAGAGGAGATATATGGCCAAAATATTTCAGTGAATCTTTTCCGACGGAAATAGAGGAAACTCCGGTGATTAAAGCAGAGAGAAAAAGAAAGAGAAATCTGTATGTGTGACGCCACTGTTCTCGGAGGGTCGCGGAACATGAACATTTGGTCGTATAATATAAAATGCAATCCGTCCTACTTGACAACAAATTCAAAGTACGCGGAGTCGGCAGGACGTAACAATTCGATGTAGGAAACTCTTTCTTTCATGCCGCAAAAGCAAAATTTCGGAAGTGGCTCTTCGATTTTCCATCTGTCTCTCAGTCAACTCATGCGGCACCCACTTTCCTTCCTTTTGAATTTTTCCCATAGCATGTAAACGTTTGGAAATGCCTTGAAGAGTCATGTTTAATGCCTCCGCAAGTTGATCTTGTGTTTGCGTATCATCTTCATTCAATAACGCTTGCAGATCGACGTCCTCAATTGTTTTTGATCTTCTGGAGCGCTCCTTGTCCTCAGTGTCGAAATCGCCACTTCTGAAGTGTTTAAACCAATCTTCACAGGTAGTTTTCGATGGTGCATGTTCGCCGTAGGCCTCCTCAAGCAAACGACGTGCTTCAGCTGTACTTTTTTTCAAGTTAAAGCAGAAAAGCAAAGCTTCCCGCAAATGCTGTTTATTTGGCACAAAACTCGACATTTTCGTTGTTAGAAAAAATATTTTTGCGTTGCGATATGTGTTGGTATTACGACTGGTTATTGTTACCAGATGTCCAAGCTATAAAAAAACACAACTTCAGACATGTATGTCGACTACATGTGTCGTTAGTGCCATCCATGTGTGAAACCTGGAAACTTAATTGCGCACCTAGTATATCAGTATGCATATAAACATGCATTATAAACTTCAATATAAATAAGCAATATGGTCTGCTTAAGCGCGATGAAGGCATTAAAAATACATAAAAACATAGAACTACAAAATAAAGCATCTACAAAAAAGCGGAACGGAATTTATGATTGATTAGCTTTCCACCATTTCTTTTATTTGTTACTGTTCCGCTTTGCTATTTTTTTCTCTATCGGAATGCACTCTTATTCGCAATAGAAAGCACTTGCAGCTTTTAATGGATTGCATGAATAGTTGTGTTGTATTACATCAATGTAATATGAACTTAATTACTGTTATATAACGTGCTACATTACAGTTATATTATTATTATAATGTTATTTCTAGCTTATAACAAAACAGTGTAATAAATATATAACACAATTATATTACAACTATGAAACCAAATTATATAACCTCAATATAACTAGAGTATATCATATGTTATATTACATGTTACTCGTAGGTTATGTAAAAGTTATATTCTGTGTTTGCTTCAACACATTCAAAAATTCAACGACATAATTTCAAGTCTCAAGATTGAGAATCCTATTCTGCAAAATAAGAATATTATAATTTCATATTATTTACTTATTACTTGTTCCCGTCGGGTTCCACCGACGGCGTGGGCGCGGTATCGCACAGCGCTGTGCGCGGAGGGCGCAAGTACTTGCACGATCTTTCTAATCGCTATAAGTGCAGGAGGACAGAGAAGCCGATTGAGCAAGATTACGCTTAAACAGAGTTTATTCTTATGTACAACGAAACAGCCGTACCCGGCGACGAACAAATCTAGCGGTCGCGCGTAAATCTTGAGAAGCGTCTGACTTGACGCCCGATCGACGTCAATCTTCGCTAGACCGGCGGACGCAAGGTGTCTCGCGACAAGCGGCGTTCGCCGATGGCGCACGGAAAATGTATATGAGTTCAACTCGGATAATACAAGACACATAAAAGTAATGCAAGTTAAACGCGTGTTGAGTGCTCGATGTACTAATGTATACACGATCGAGCGTCGGCGTGCGAACAGAGAGCAACTTTACGAAATCGTAACCGAGTGCAACGATGCAGCCACGACGAAATAAAGCACTGATCGTGCGAACAGAAAACGAGTAAAGATCTCGCCCGTCCGTTAAGATCGGAAGAAAAGACAAATAAGAAGAGAGCGGAGAGAATCTTCAATTTCACTTATATCTTTTTGCAGCTTTACAGCTGGAAGATAATGATTGGCTGTAACTCGTTCACGTCGTGATCGCATGTTTGGGGTTTGCCCGACATACACGGCTAACGCGTGAATAAATATTGTTTTGAGGAGCGTTCCTCGCTGGGGATCTCATGGTCCAGCGTTCGGCGACGAGATCTCCGCTAGCGCTGAACACATATCGTTCACGCATGAACTTCGTGATATTGAAGCTAGAAGAATCTTCGGATTCTTCCAGAAACTATCGTGTATGCTATGAACCCCGAATAGTACTTAATACATAAATTTATCTTTTTTGCCTTTTTATATATTGTATATTATTTTAATAAATATATACATTCACAAAATTAGATTTGTATATTGCTATGTATATACAATTTCATTTTTTGCTATATACATGCAATTTTATTCCGATTCCGAAAATTATTATTTATTAAAAATCTTCTTTGATCAAATAAATTTTAGACGTGTGGAAAATGTTTGCAAAAGAAAATGTTTTCAGATTAGATAATATATCGAGTCACATGATCACTGCAGTTAGTTAGATAAGGATAACACGGTTCCAGCTTAACTATCTCTCTCACTCAGCTCTGACCGCACGAGAACAAAGGAGTGCTCCTTCCAGTATGGTTATATTTCAATAGTGCGACCAGAGAGAAATCTGAGAGCGGCCACTGGGTCGGTTACGCCGGGACGCTTTTTCCGACGCGCCCTCTGAGAAAATATGTGCACACTATGCCCGTCCTAATGATAACGGCAAAATGTTTTTGTTCACGGTTCTTGTTCACTCTGCTTCCTTAAGGAAGATAGTAAGTTAGAAAAATACAGACGATCAATAGCTCTCCGTCTTTGTCTCACCACCGATGAGCGGACCACGCAGCAGGAGTAGACACGAGGAGAGTCAGCGGGGATCTTATCGTTAAGCTAGAATTCCCCGTCTTGCCCCAACGCTTTCTCATCTTTCATGTAACACGCTACCCACAATTTGGGAAGAAATATTGGAGACTTGAATAAGTTCTCGCTGTTTTTTCGTGAAACTGAATGCTTTATTTAAAAAAATTAGTAAAGTACATGTCATTGAAAGTATTGTCCATCGTTAGCTACTATTTTGTCCCATCTTTCTGGCAGCATACGAATATCATGTCGAAAGAACGACTCATCTTTTGAGGTTATGCACGAATCGATCCATTTTTTGGCATCTTAATAAGAATGGAAATTCCTGCTCAGCCAGGCCATGGGTCATCGATCGGAACAAGTGGTAATCGGAAAGAGCAATGTCCGGTGAATACGGCGGGTGGGGTAGGACTTCCCATTTGAGCGTTTCCAAGTAGGTTTTGACCGGTTTTGCAACATGTGACCGAGCGTTGTCATGCTACAAAATTACTTTGTCGTGTCTCTCCTCGTATTGCGACCGTTTTTCCTTCAATGCTCGACTCAAACGCATCAATTGTAGTCGATAGAGATCTCTCGTGATGGTTTCGTTGGGTTTGAGGAGCTCATAATATACTACACCCAGTTGATCCCACCAAATACAGAGCATGAGCTTGGAACCATGAATATTTGGCTTTGCCGTCGATGTTGATGCATGGCCGGGCTTACACGATTTTCTACGCTTCGAGTTATCGTAATGTATCCACTTTTCATCGCCAGTCACTATATGATGCAAAAAACCTTTCCTTTCCTGTCGTTGGAGCAGCTGATCACACGTGAAAAAACGTCGTTCGACGTCTCTCGGCTTCAATTCGTACGGCACCCAATTTCCTTGCTTTTGAATCATTCCTAATGCTTTTAAACATTCAGCAACTGTTGTGTGATCAACTTCTAATGATTCTGCAAGTTCATTTTGCGTCTGATATGGGTCTTCATCGAGTAATGCTTCCAATTCTTCGTCTTCAAACTTTTTCGGTGCGTTAAAGCGTTCTTTATTTCCAATCTCAAAATCATTATTTTTAAAGCGTCTAAACCAATCTCTGCATGTTGTTTCCGACAGAGCATGGTCGCCGTAAGTCTCTACAAGAATTCTATGTGCTTCAGCTGCAAATTTTTTTGAATAAAGTAATGCAGTAAAATTCCCTGCAAATACTCTTTTTTTGGCACGAAATTCAAGATGTTTAACGCTATGAAAAAATATGTTGTCTACGCTTCGGCGAAATAATATATACTGTCACTTTGAGTCTAATGGTGGAGCTTCACGATGAAGTTGGCTGCAATATTGCCCGATGCAAAAAGGCTAAGATAACATCATCTGTCGGGAAACAGCGAGAACTTATTCAAGTCCCCAATATTTCGAGACCATGTGGACAGCTTCTAGCAGTGACACAAAATGACGTTAATGGGGGTGGCCATTTGTATAATTTTTATATTCAATTTTATAATTTTCATATTCAAATATGAACATATGTGTTGTAAATGTTAATATCCTATAATTATTATATTTTAATTATTATTAATATTAAATAATTTTATTAATGCTAATAATTTAAATGACATCAGTAATTTGAGATACGCATCTTCTCGCAAGGGAATTAACATATCCATCTGATTTCGAAAAGATTTCTTTGTTTGAGATTTTTACGAGTCAGCGTGCAAAATTATACAATGGGTTATTGAGTGTTTATAGGAGAAAAGTGAAGTTTAATACATAGATATTGTACTCAAGTAGAGATACTGAAACCTCTACAGTCAAGAATGCATGGTGATCGTGGAAATACCAGGTCTGTAAATATGAAACCGGAATTTGCCCATAGATGGCCCTAGCTGTCAATATAGTTACCATCAAACCGCGTCATTGGCGTCATTTCCATTTGTTGACATATGACAAAGATTTTCAACTCACAACAACACAAGTTTCATACAATAGCATAGTTTGTAATAGCGTTGAACATGTCGAATTTTGTGCCTAAAAGCTACGATTTGCGGACAGCATTGATTTTCTGTTACCATTTGAAGAAAACTGCCGCAAAATCGCATGGAATGCTTGTCGAAGCTTACAGTGAGTATGCTCTTGGTAAATCATAGTGCTTTGAGTGGTTTAAAAAATTCAAACGTGGCAATTTTGACGTGAGAAACGAAGAACGTGGAAGACCACCGAAAAAGTTTGAAGACAGCGAATTACAAGCATTGTTGGATGAGGGTGACGTTCAAACGCAACAACAACTCGTAGATCAATTAAATGTGACACGAGAAGCCGTCTCCATACATTTGAAAGCCATGGGAAAGGTCCAGAAGATGGGGAAATGGGTTCCATATGAACTGAATGAAAGACAGCAGGAAAACCGAAAAACCACTTGCGAAATGCTGCTCGCCAGGTACAATAGAAAGTCATTTCTCCATCGAATTGTGACTGGCGATGAAAAGTGGATATATTTTGAGAATCCTAAGTGTAAAAGATCATAGGTAAACTCCAGGCGAACCATCGACATCGACTGCAAGGCCAAATCGCTATGGACGGAAGACGATGCTCTGTGTTTGATGGGATCAGAAGGGTGTGATCTATTATGAGCTCCTAAACCTGGCGAAACCTGGCGAAACCTTTCATACTGAACGCTACCGACAACAACTGATCGATTTGGATCAAGCTTTGCGTGTATAACGACCAGAATATCAAAAAAGGCAACACAAAGTGATTTTGCTTCATGATAATGCACCATCACACACAGCAAAACTAGTCAAGGAAACGATTGAAGCATTTAGTTGGGAAATACTTTCGCATGCGGCTTACTCACCAGACTTGGCTCCGATTATTACTTATTTGCATCGATGAGACACGCACTTGCTGAGCAGCGCTTCACTTCTTACGAAAATGGCTCGATGACTGGTCTGCCTCAAAAGAGCAACAGTCTTTTGGCGTGGCATCCACAAATTGTCAGACAGGTGGGAAAAATGTATAGTTAGCGATGGGCAATACTTCAAATAAAATATTTTTTATCATTTTCATACAATAAACATGTATTTTCTATACAAAAATTCCGGTTTCATATTTACATACCTGGTAAGCAGCAAAGTTTGTCACCCTAAAGGAAAGGGTTTCGAAACTTGGCATACTGTTTTGTTTTTTTTTCTCCTTAACGATCTTAGCAATGCAGCGGTATTACATCGTTTTGACAGTTCAATTACATATATTACTGCACTAAGAAAAGAAAATGTGAGTTAATTTTCTTCCTCCCATATATGAAAATGTTATTCAATGCAGTTGATATCGATATGTTTAATATATATTTAGCTCATGATATAATTTTATGTAAATTATTTATACTTTGTATGGTATGTATGTTCATAAGGCGCGCACCTAGTGTGCTGAGAGAAAATAAGCAGCTGGATCGACAGTATTGACAGCCCCTTATCTTCAAAGAAATATTGTATATGTAGGACAAATTACGCGTTAGTGCAACAATAAATTGATAGTTACTGATCAAATCGCAATTATTGAATCAATTGACAACTCATCACAGCAACTGTACAATTTGTTCAATCGACTAAACGTTAGCGTGAACGATTTTTTTCGTTCATGCCAAGTTTCATTTCCTTTTCTTAGTGCAGTAGTACATGTAATTGAACTGTCAAAACGATGTAATACCGCTGCATTGCTAAGATCGTTAATATTTATTTTGGAATGTGCAATAATATAAACAATTTCTGTATCACTACAAACGGAAGTATTGATAATTATTAAATATATTTTTATAAATATTGATAATTGTTAAGTAAATTGAGTAGTAAACAAGGGGTATTCTAACTCACTTTTTAAAATGAATTTTCAAAAGCCTAACCTTTTTAATGAAATATTTTCAAACCTGACCTTTTTAATGAAATATTTTCAAACCTGACCCTTTTAATGAAATATTTCCAAACCTGACTTTTTAATGAAATATTTCCAAACCTGACCTTTTTAATAAAATATTTTAATTAATACCTCTTCCCCTGGCTCGAACCTGGACCCCGCGGTTAAGATCGAACGCTCCAATTTCCTAGACCAGAGCTCGGCAAAATGTGCACGCAACGGCCGATTTTCGACTATCTCCGCCCACCGCCATTCCCTTTACCTCGCCGCTCCGCGCGCTGCCTTCAAGCCGCTCGAGTCTCAGGAGCGTGTTTCCAATAGTTTTCTACGTCACCTATGAAGTACTATTGTTGATGCGTTTTTTTTTAAGTGGTATTCCCAGTAAGCCTAATCCACTGATGACTGTAACAACCCGTAACTAATTGAACAGAAGCGAAATAAAATATGTTAAATGAAGAATATTCAATTCGATTTTCGGCGTCTTTTATTGGTAAGAGTGGAAACGTCAATTTGGATATTGCATGTAGCGAGCCGCATAAGACGTGGTAAGGAATCGTCGCTTAAAGAAAAACACTTCTCATTTTTTATAAACTTCATTTTCGAAAAATGAAGAGGCCTACTGGGGATACCACTTAAAGAAAAACGCGTCAACAATAGTACCTCATGGGTGACGTGAAAACTATTGGAAACACGCTCCTGAGGCTCGAGCGGCTTGTAGGCAGTGCGCAGAGCGGCGAGGTAAAGGGAATAGCGGTGGGGGGAGATAGTCGAAAATCGGCCGTCGCGGGCACATTTTGCCGAGCTCTGTCCTAGACCACCGTCGCCTATTGCGTCATGTTTACGGGTAAAATGGCGGTCGTGACGTCACGCACATGTCCAGAGAAAAACGGGCCGGGATGTAGATAAGCTCGAACCTAGACTCCGCGATTACTATCGAACGTCTATCGATCGTCTATCGAACGTCTATCGAACGCCTCCCGAACGTCTATCGAACGCCTCCCGAACGTCTAATAATCATCATACCGCAAATAAAGAAACTATATTTTTATCAAACACAATTATCATATAAAATCCTAAGAGGTGAAAAGGGATAAGCATGTTGGAAGAAACATCTATACATTTGAAATAATGTTTTATTAAGCGTCGTACAATTTTCTCCAAGATCACCAATTGAAAATGTTTAGTACATTCTGTAAGGCACAATTTTTCATATGATTATTACATCGAAAAGTATTATTTAATTTTTGCAGAGAAGGCATGTCATCGTAATCGGTGTCCACGGTCTTAATGATCACGTTGCTTCTCACATTGTCATCCAGAAGGTATAACAACCATTCTTGCTTCTCATGCCCCTTTACATACACAAGTTGAGATGCGACATCTTCAAGCTCGCCATACATATCACCCACTACAGCTGTAGTAATCAAATGTTCAGCTCTGCAGTATTTGACGGTTCCATCTTCCCATCGTAATCCATGATGATTAGCCGTTAACCAGTAGGCTCTCGATTTGTTTGATCTTGTGAGTAGATGCCACGGCATTGGACTCGTGAAGATGTAGTGTGAAAAAATAGTTCCATTCTTCAGTATCAGTAGATAGAACAGGGGGATTCTAACTCAAATTGCTAATTAATTATGCAAAAGACATTATTTATTAATTAATATTTTTTAATTAATACCCCCCTCTTTATTGATTCCCCCCTTTATGGATCCCCCCTCTTAATTGATCCCCCTCTTAATTGATCCCCCCTCTTAATTGATCCCCCCTCTTAATCGATCCCCCTCTTAATTGATCCCCCCTCTTAATTGATCCCCCCTTAATTGATCCTCCCTCTTAATTTATACCCCCTTTTTATTGGTACCCTCCTCCTCCTCCCCAGAGTGTTTGATTCTATGAGCAAGGTGGCGGCCGTGACGTCACGAGAGAAAAATGCGTCGGGCTGTAGGTAGACTCGAATCTGGGCCCCGCGGGTTGCTGTCGGACGCACGAACCTCCTAGACCATTGCTGCCTGTTGCTAGTAGACGTCTAGTGAAGGTTCTTACAGTATGTGTGATGACGTCACGAATACGTCAAAAGAAAAAACATGGCGGCGGCATAGGCCAGACTCGAACCTGGGTCCCGCGGTTGCTATCGAGCGCTCGAACCTTCTAGACCACCGTCGCCTATTGCTAGTAGACGTCACGTTACGGGTAAGATGGCGACCGTGACGTCACGCATACGTCAAAACAACAAACATGGCGGCGGTGTAGATAGGGTCGAACCTGGGCCCCGCGATTACTATCGAACGTCTATCGGACGTCTCTCGAACGTCTCTCGAACCTCCAAGACCATTGTTACCTATTGCTAGTAGGCGCCTAGTGAAGGTTCTTACAGTGTGTATGATGGCGTCACGCATGCGTCAAAAGGAAAACAAAGTCGAAACTATGCCAGACTCGGACCCCGGACCCTTCGTTTACTGTGCGATGGTCCTACCAATTAGACCATCATAGGTTAGGTTGAAAGGGAATACGAAACGTTCATCGAAAGAATATTTTACTATGCCGACTTGCACCGGGCACTATCCTCATCGTTCTGAGGAGGGAGAAGGGAAGTAAAATGGGAGACATAAAGAATTAATTTATACATAATTTTGTTTTCCAGAATATCATTTATTTGTTCACGGCTTCATTACATTATATTTTTTACAGCGCATGCTAACAATTCACAATCAATGAGCGACTCGCGGTCAAAGTCGCTGCTTTCTTGTATTGTTTTTGTTGCAGTATGTATATTAGTAATATAATTCCTCTTTTCACGAAGAATATTTACAAAACTTTTGAATTTTACACTAACTATACAGATATTTTCTGATAACCATTCATACATGTGATTGATGCAATTTTCAAATGTAAATAATACATTTAACGTATCTGGTGTTACATATAAGCAATTATTAAAAATTGTGAGTTTCACAATTTGTGAGTTGTATATCTTACATGACGTTATTGTTAGTTCTTCTATACGCATCGGGGAAGACGATGACTTGTAAAAATTGGCCTGCAGAAATCTTTGGATGTCAGCACGTTGCCCCATTAGCACATTCCAAGTTTTGATCGGCAATAGCAGTTGTTCGCTACGATTATCATCAATGACTATGTCTATGACGGGTTCAGCTCCTACGCTGATTCCGATATTCAAATATTTATAAGCAGTTGCAATCAAAGCGTATCGGCGTCCTAAGATATGTGTAGCAGGAGGACGTGGAACGCAGAAAAGATATAGAAAATTTACATGTCTGAATCTTGGAAAAATTACTACGAATAAACTAAAAGAAACAGCATTACGACACTCACCTCTCGCACATTTTCTTGCTCGGTGGAGCCTCGTCCTCATGTTGAGCAGGCATGTAATAATTTGCGTGTTTAGCGTTCACTTCAGCACCGGCATACATTTTTATTATGTAGACACACCCAAACTTTATTATGTAGACACACAACCGATGAATTTCGTATTCACAGAGCGACTGAGAGACAGAGGTTTTTTTCCGAAGCCTAATATTAAAGCTACTATAGGGCATCCCCTCCTCTTACTCTTCAGAGTTGTAACGCATGCGCAGATATATTCCTCAAAACAGGAAAGTAAATAAGATGTAGATATCTTTGGTTTAGACTCGGGATGGCATTAGAGATATCGCTTCCGAACGACATCTCTAATCTTTTAATGATGTCAGGGGAGAGAAGAGTGTCTTGACCATGGAGCGTCAGGTAGCTCAGTGGGTTTAAAGCAGTCGCTCTGCAAGCGAGAAACCCGAGATCAATTCCCGGTCTAGCGACTACCGCACTTACGATATTTTTCCTCTCTTCGGGACGAAATAAGAAGCAGGTCCCATCGCCTAGTACGCCCTCCTTCTTTCACGGTCATCATTTGACTCGCGCATATCCGAAAATGTTTTCTAACGGAGAGAATATAAAGTAAAGGATTCCAAAGAGCCGAGTATTCTCTGTAATTAATAAAGAAATGGAAGACTTCACTCAAACCGAACGACAGCTGTTGGAGCAATCCACTCGTCTGAATTCGCGAGAGGCTTACGATGCGTGGGTGCAAAAGTTTGACAAGTGTATCAGATGTTTGGAAGAACAAAGTCGAGCAAAACGACCGCGATTGTCGATTGGCGCCGCGCAATCAGTGGTGGCTCGTATTGCACGACTCGAGGGACTGAAAATTTCTGTGCAAGAACGCTTCATACACGTGGGTGCTGGACCCACATCAAGAGATGCAGAATTGGTATAGAGAGAAATTGATACAACGTTCGAAAGCCGCATATCAACCAGCGCAGTTATTAACGTGAACCATATCGAACCTCTTCGATTTCTCCAAGATGCGAAGAAGAAGAAGCTACAGTGCTCGAGCACGTGCGAAGTGCTATGGAAAGGCACGGCAATCTTAAGGTGAACACTGTGTTCAATGGCGAGTTTATCGCAGGCGACAATTATGCATTCAAAAGCATTAACACGAGAAACAGTGAACTCTTTTCTGCTTTAGATTTGGATAAATGATACGAGCAACGCGTCATCGAGCCTACTTTGGCATCTTTGGGAGAATTTCAAGAACGTGATAGTGGGTGGGCTGCTGCACATACTTGATTTCACAGTCAATGTGAACAAATACAATCCACTGCATGCAGGGTGCAACATTGAGTTGCCTCGCGAAATAAAATTAACGAAATCCGTGATAAACATACGAACTAAAGACAACGTATGTTTTGCATGGTCTGTGGTCGCGGTATTATATCCAGCTGAAAGAAATGGAGACCGGGAATCTTCGTACCCACATTACACCAAAATATTCAATCTTCAGGATATTGAATTTCCAATGACGATTAAACAAATTACCAAGTTTGAACAGCTAAACAACATATCCATCAACGTATACACCATTCAAGGTAAAAAGAAGCAAGAAGAAGCATGTACGATCGTTCCGATACGTCTCGCCAGTAAGAAGGAAAAGCATGTAAATTTGTTATATATGCAAGATCCACAAGAGTGCAACATGGGACATTTCATGTGGATCAAGAATTTGTCACGTCTTTTGGACATGCAACTAACAAGGGGAGGACGCATCGACCAGGAAACGGTTTGGAACGAAACTTATGGAGTTAATAGTACTTGACTACTAATAACTCATGGTAATAGCATACGACGCAATACCTCTTCGTTTTCGAGAAAAAACGGTCTAAAGAAAAGAATCAACAAAGTGTACGAGTTAGTAAGAAGGATATTTAACAAAGCGGCGTAGCGCAGCAGCGAAGGTAACGGACTACCGAAGTGACGGCTAAGGTTCGATCCCTGCTGTACGGTTTCATTTTCTATTTTATAAACATAAAAATGAAACAGAAAACATTAATAAGTAATAAAACTGCGTTTCTTAAATATATTAGTGTTTGTTAAATATACTATTAATGATTTAAATTGCAAAAAAAACCGTAAATCTTATCTATAAAATATATAGTGTATGAGAAAATTTTTATATAATAATTGCAATGGAAATAGGAGTAAAAGTATATTATATTTTCGCTGGAGGATTTTTCGATAATAATTCATTATTCTCGTAAATAGAATTCGCATATACGAGAGCATTAGTGAATTCACCTTTAAAATCTTTATTTTCAAAAGATCTTTCTTCTAGCGGTTCTACATCAACTATTTTACTTGTTGAAGGATTCTCTGACATTATTATGATATATGTAATTTAAATATGATCACCGAATTGCTCTGTATCATTAGTAAACGCACACTGCTGCTTGCTCTACTGACGACTGTTCCTATGCTCGAATCATGTCGTCATTCTTAACGATCGTTTAGAATAACACAAAGGAAGTTTCTGGAGGGGGATTGCCAGAAGAGATAAAGACACAACACAACTTCAACACAACACGACTTCTACACAACATTGAAAGTTGTAACAGAAATAAATATTTTATATATACGATATAAGATTACGAAAAACTATCTCATACTAGTTTAACCCTTTGCGATCGGCCGATTTCGAAGAGATCGATAAATATGGATATCTGTAAATTGATCTAAACATTTGAATCTAGCATCGGGAGGATAGTTTTCTTTCATTATCGCTAGCCTCATTTGCCGTGCCGCACGCCAGGCGATCATAAATGCCAGCCTGGCGGCATCGACTTCTACGACGACTTACGAATGCCGCCACTGTGGCGGCATCGACCGCAAAGGGTTAGTAGCATTCCTATATATTTCATAACAATACTTTTATTCCTATTTCCATTGCAATTATTATATAAAAATTTTCTCATACACTATATATTTTATAGATAAGATTTACGGTTTTTTTTGCAATTTAAATCATTAATAGTATATTTAACAAACACTAATATATTTAAGAAACGCAGTTTTATTACTTATTAATGTTTTCTGTTTCATTTTTATGTTTATAAAATAGAAAATGAAACCGTACAGCAGGGATCGAACTTTAGCCGTCACTTCGGTAGTCCGTTACCTTCGCTGCTGCGCTACGCCGCTTCGTTGAATATCCTTCTTACTAACTCGTACACTTTGTAACGACACAAAGATTTTTGTGCCGTTACGCTGACTGCCGCCTAGCAGCACGCGACAGTCAGCTGAGCGCACACCCCCCGACCCGCGCTGACACCGCGCCGAAACATCGCGCTCGGCCGAATATGCCCGACTACCCGGCAACGACGCTCGGGCACGATCGGCCGCCGAACCGAGCGAGCGGCCCCGCCGAAGTTATTCGGCAAACGCCGCATAATCACGATTAATTCCGATTAAAAAGGAATTAACTCCGATTAAGGGCGAAGAAAACCGAAGCCCCAAAATCTCGGGTATATAACCCCGGCAGATTTTAACAAGAGGGAAGTCTCCAGAGTTCCGTCTCCACGACTAGTTCTTTCCAAGAGAGGATCAACCGAGAAGCTTCTGCCGAAATTCGTAAGTGAGTTACCAGGCCGTCTACAACGGTGATTAATAATACCTGTTCTTTGCGCTATAAAGATCGGACGGCGAGTTTGCCGTCGCTCCGGTGTGTTCACCGGAACGATCTTCGTTCGTACCGTCTTTGCGATATTTCGTGCCGTCTCCGCGATATAAGGATCGGACGGCGAGTTCGCCGTCGCTCCGGTGTGTTCACCGGAACGATCTTATTTTGTGCCGTCTTTGCGATATTTCGTGCCGTCTCCGCAATATAAGGATCGGACGGCGAGTTCGCCGTCGCTCCGGTGTGTTCACCGGAACGGTCTTATTTTGTGCCGTCTTGGCGATATTTCGTGCCGTCTCCGCGATATAAGGATCGGACGGCGAGTTCGCTGTCGCTCCGGTGTGTTCACCGGAACGATCTTATTTTGTGCCGTCTTTGCGATATTTCGTGCCGTCTCCGCGATATAAGGATCGGACGGCGAGTTCGCCGTCGCTCCGGTGTGTTCACCGGAACGGTCTTATTTTGTGCCGTCTTTGCGATATTTCGTGCCGTCTCTACGATATAAGGATCGGACGGCGAGTTTGCCGTCGCTCCGGTGTGTTCACCGGAACGATCTCACGATATCTCTTTCATAAGTTCATCAAATAGGACGCCAGGAAGGCAAGAGCTGATCAGCTGGGAGTTGACGCGTCGGTCCAGCACACCCGGAATCCTCCCATCGCCCGCACCCCTCGACCCCCGGGGCGACCAACGCTGTGGCCGAGGACAAAAGCGAGCGCGACGTGTCGCGACGCGTTCTTGCACCGTTTTTTTCAACCCGTCGTCAAGTCGCGTGCCGAATCACCCAAGCTAGCGCTTTAAACCACAACGGAATACACATCGCGCGGTCACTAATCAGCGGCTCGACCCTCATTGCGGGTCAAGCGCCGGCTGAAATAATTACCGAAAATAAGCTCCAAGCAAGTCGCTCACCAACCACGGTGACCCCGCGGGGCTCGTAGTGTCCGCGGAAACGATTCACGCAATCCTCTAACACCCAAACATTGGGACGTCGCGTCGCAACACGCGGTCGTAGCATGCGACCAAATAAAGACTTATTGTGTTATACTTATTTTGTCTTCATTTATTGACACATACACACACCATACACACACCTTCACCTGAAAATCTTTCCTGTGGCCGGCTCGCAAACCGCGATCCAAGCCACAGGGCCGGATCAACCCGAAAGAACCGAGCCTGGAGGCGCGACCGTTACAACTTTATTGACTCTTTTCTTTAGACCGTTTTTTCTCGAAAACGAAGAGGTATTGCGTCGTATGCTATTACCATGAGTTATTAGTAGTCAAGTACTATTAACTCCGTAAGTTTCGTTCCAAACCGTTTCCCGGTCGATGCGTCCTCCCCTTGTAAGTAAGAAACAATGCAAGAAATATACATGCGATCGGTAAGGAGATATTCACTATAAATATAATATAACAAATATGAAATAAAAGAATAACTCATAATATCCATTTTCAGTTGCTTGCATTATTTTTATTCCAACGAAAAACTGGAGAATCATATCATAGATTGCAACAAGTTGAATAACTGTGCAGTCATCCTGCCAACAGAGGCCAACAAGTGGCTCAGTTTTATTAATTACAGCAGAAGGGAACGGATTCCATGCGTGGTGTATGCTGACCTGGAATGCATTCTAGAGAAAACGCCAAACGAAGAAAAAAATCGTATGTGTATCAGCATCATAAAGTACATAGTATAGCTTATTATGTACAATGTTCCTACGATGAATCATTATCCGCGTATCAGTGTCGTCGCGATCCGAATTGCATTCCGTGGTTCGTCGAAGAACTTAAACAATTGGCGCATCGTATAAAAATTATTCTGCGTAATAATGTCCCTATGGAAATTTTATCACAAGAACAGTGTGCAGCATTTTATAGCGCAACGCGCTGTCATATATGTGAAAAACCATTCGCAGTGGGGGATATACGCGTACGCGATCACTGCCATTTAACAGGACAATACAGGGGTCCGGCACATTCAAAATGTAATTTAAATTATACAGATTCCTATTATATTCCGATAGTCTTTCATAATTTATCAGGTTATGACGCTCATTTTATTATCAAGGAAGTAGCCACCGCATTCGAGGGCTCCATTGATCTATTACCAATAACGAAAGAAAAATATATTTCATTTACCAAACATATTAATGACACAAGTAAAACATCAGACTGGCGAAATTATATTAAATTGCGGTTCATCGATTCGTACAAATTTCTCAGTACCAGTCTCGATAATTTAGCATCGTTTCTCACTGGAGACAAATTAAAAATTCTTCAATCCGAATTTAAAAACTTATCCAACAATGATTTTGATTTATTAATGCCAAAAGGTGTCTTTCCGTACGAATATGTGGAATATGTGGATTGCAATGACAAGCTGCAGGATCAATGTTTGCCACCGCGCTAGTTATTCTACAGTTCGCTGACAGATGATACAGTATCTGAGAGCGATTACACACACGCCGTGAACGTATAGGAACGGTTTTCTATTCAAACCTTAGGCGAATATAGCGATTTGTACCTGAAGACTGTTTTGTTATTGGCTAATATTTTCGAAAATTTCCGCGATAGTTGTATCAAAAGTTACGGTCTAGATCCCGCGCATTATTACACATTGCCAGGTTTTACGTGGGATGCGATGTTAAAACATACAAAAATTAATTTTGAATTACTCACAGATATTGATATGGTAATGTTTATCGAACGCGGTATACGTGGTGGTCTGAGTCAGTGTTCCGGTAGATACGCAAAAGCCAATAACCGATACATGCAATCCTACGACCCATCGAAGCTATCCTCATACCTCATGTATTAGGTGCGCAATTAAGTTCCCGCTGTTTTTCAAGAGATGGCTCCAGTAGTAAGTGCTGGTCGATTGTGACATAACCAATACGTCATGAACCAAGCTTAGACATATGGTAAACAAACCGCTTTGACACATTAATGATTTTGTTTTTGCGTCATATACTTTTGGTTGTGTGAAAATGTCTTATTTTGTGCCAAATAATCGTCATTTGCGTGAAGTGTTGCTTTTCTTCTTTCATTCGAAGAAAACGGCGGCTGAAGCGCATCGAGAACTCCAAAAAGTTTACGGAGATGCTGCTCTAAGTGAAACAACGTGCCGTGATTGGTTCCGTCGCTTCAAAGACGGTGATTTCGATGTTGACGACCGTTCGCGTGAAGGAAGGCCAAAAACCTTCGAAGACGCTGAATTGGAGACATTGCTCGATGAGGATCCGTGCCAAACGCAAAAAGAGCTTGCTTCAGCATTAGGAGTTACCCGCCAAGCCATTTCCAAGCGATTGCATGCGTTGGGAATGATTAAAAACAAGGAACTTGGGTTCCTTATGATTTGAAGCCAAGAGACGTTGAGCGTCGTTTTTTCGCCTGTGAACAACTGCTCCAGCGGCAAAAAAGGAAGGGTTTTCTTCATCGCATCGTTACAGGTGATGAAAAATGGATTCATTACAGCAACCCAAAGAGAACAAAATCATGGGGACTGCCCGGTCATGCTTCTACGTCGTCGGCTCGGCCGAATATTCACGCTGCGAAGGTTTTGCTGTATATTTGGTGGGACCAGGGCTGTGTTATTTATTATGAGCTGTTGAAACCGAACGAAACCATCACTGGGGAACGGTATCGAACTCAATTGATGCGATTGAGCCGAGCACTGCGCGAAAAGCGGCCACAATACGAGCAGAGGCACGAAAAAGTGATTCTACAGCATGACAACGCTCGGCCTCACGTTGCCAAACGTGCCGTTAAAACCTACTTAGAAACGCTCAAATGGGAAGTCCTAACCCACCCGCCATATTCCCCAGATATTGCGCCGTCCGATTATTACTTGTTCCATTCGATGGCACATGGTCTGGCTAATCAACAGTTCCGCTCATATGAAGACATCTCAAAATAGCTTGATTCGTGGATAGCCTCAAAAGACGAACACTTCTACCGTGACGGTATTCGAGCTCTGCCAGAAAGATGGGAAAAAGTTGTCGCTAGAGATGGGCAATATTTTGAATGATTCATTTGTAACCATTTTTTCACAATAAAGTTGCATTTTCATAAAAAAAACAGCGAGAACTTAGTTGCGCACCTAATACTTTGATATAAATTTGTATGGCTGGGCAATGTGTCAATCGTTACCATACGCTGAATTTAAGTGGGTTGATGATACGTCGAATTTTGATGTTTCATCAATCCCGCTAGATTCGCTCACAGGTTATATTCTCGAGGTTGATTTGGAGTATCTCCAACACTTGCATGATGCACACGTAGATCTACCGTTCTGTCCGACGCGAACGAAGCCCCGGAACAAACGGCAAGAAAAACTCCTTGCGACTTTATATAATGAGCGGTGTTATGTTATACATTATCGCAACCTGCAGCAGTGCATATGCCATGGTCTTCGTATCGAAAAGATTCATCGCATACTCCAATTCGCACAATCTTTATGGCTATGCAACTACATAGAATTAAATACGCAGTTTCGACATGCAACAAACGATTTTGAGAAAAATTTATACAAATTGATGAACAACGCGGTATTCGGCAAAATAATGGAAAATGTTCGCAATCATGTCGATGTAAAACTTTTGACAAAATGGGATGGACGATGGGGTGCAGAGGCAATGGTCGCAATGCTCAATTTTCATAGCAAGAGCATCTTTTCAGAAAATTTGATTGCAGTTGTATTACGAAAACTCGAAGTGAAGTTCAACAAGCCGATCTATGTGGGTATGTGTATTCTCAACATATCTAAGACCTGCTTGTATGAATTTCACCATGAGTACATGTCACCTCTATATCGCAAGAAATGTAAAGTACTGTATACGGACACATAGATAGTTTAATTTACCATGTAATGTTCGACGATGTATATGAGTTAATGAAACGTGACATTGCTAGGTTTGATACGAGCGATTATCCTCAAAATAACATATACGGTATACCGCTTAAGAACAAAAAAGTTCTAGGGCTTATGAAAGACGAAAATAACGGAGCTATAATGACAGAATTCATCGGGCTCAGAGCAAAAATGTATGTGTTGAAAGTAGAAGGTAAAAAGGATACTAAAAGGGCGAAGGGTGTTAAGAGGAATATTATAGCACGAACGATCAATTTTGACGATTACACGCATTGTTTAAGAGAGGAAATTGAAACGAGTCGGCGTCAATCGTACATAAGACCCAAATTGCATGAGGTATACACGGTATTCGAAACGAAAACTGTTCTCAGTCCATACGATGATAAGCGATATATTATGCCTGATTCGATAAATACATTACCATGGAGACATTATAATATACTATTATAACGTTTATTTGTTTTATTAGCTATTTTACAATTAAATATGTCATCAAATGTTCTAATAAAACTGTATTTATTTTTTTACAATACATTATCCTTTTGTATCCATGAATTATGCGAATTGTCGAATCCCAACCATTTTACATTTGTCGCCATGCCTGCGCAACACCTTTTCTACTAAGTATACATCTGGATTGGTGACACTATGTAGTTCGTGTTCGTAGAAACCCCCGGCGATACGTTTCCCGCGCAAGTCTGCGAGTAGGTAAGTTGCAGGATTAGTTGTCTGCACTTTGACGATTTTAAACACTTCGGTTGTCCAATTCGGTGTATAGCCTTTTTCAAAGATAGTTTTGAATTTGCTGACGCGTACCAGATCACTCACTTTGAATTTCGCAGGCGCTGCAATCTTTATGTTACTATAGACTGTGTTTAAGAGCTTATTAGCAATCGTAGGAGTCACATCGATAGGACGCATGCCGATAGTTCGATGATTTCGCGTGTTGTATTCAGCAATGAGGCGCGGTAACGAGTCGATGCATTTGTAAGTTCCATTGAACGTAAACATTTTCCACATGTTGTTCTTTAACGTGCGGTTGAATCGCTCCACAACAAATGCCTTCATTACTGAATAAGTCGAATAATGATTGACACCGTGTTTCTTCACAAGTCTCTGCAACTCTGTATTGTAAAACTCCTTTCCCTGATCAGTTTGCAAGTTCTTCGGACATCTTCCATCCGTTCGAATTATCTTTGCGAATGCCTCGGCTATCTCCTTTCCGCTTTTGCTCTTTAACGGTACGGCCCATGCGTGCTTGCTCAGTACATCGATAATGGTGAGTATGTAGTGGTGGCCTCCATTGAATCGCGAGTAAGGACGCATTTCCACCACATCGGCCTGCCAAAGATCATCGTATCCACGCACTATGACGCGTCTGATAGGAAAATTTCGTCTCACTGGAGCGTGTAATTCTTTCACTAGTTGTTCTTTTTCCGAATGTTTCTTCTCATTATTTTTCCCCGTTACTCGCCGAGTCGTTTTCCCATCATGCGTGAAGATTTGTCGCTTTACACCGGCAGAAACAGCTGAAATAGTACCGATGAGTTGCTTCTCTGAACTTTTCTTCTTTTTGTTAAATTTTGACGATTACTTCACCATTGCAGCTCGTGATGATCCGTCTCTTGCTTATGTCGATACTATATGTCGATTCAACTGCAATATTCTACTTTTATATTTTCGACGATTTCTTTATCTCTGAATCTGTCCAGTCTAAAATTCGTTCTGTGTTCTCATGAATGCTATTTATGCTCAGTATGTTTTTCTTCCGGTAGTCTTCCAGCCAATCCTTCAATTTTTTAACATTCTCATCTACATACTGCTTCGTCTCAATGTTACTCTCATGCAGTAGAAGCTTTATAGAATTTATACTCTCATCCACATCATTTTTGTGCGCAACATCATTGAAGGCTCTCGGCCGCGTTACATGATGTATCGCGTGCCCTGTTGCGTCAAAACCTTTGCCATCGGCGGTTAGACAAAGGGCATTTTCATGTACGTATCGTTTGGTTGCAACATCATTCAAATGATTTCTCACACCTGCAACACATTTTTCCACGTATTGTTTGGTTGCAACGTCACCGTTGGCTTTAGGCTGCGCTACATGTTTTATCTTGCGCGATTTTGCATCAAAAACTTTGGCAGCGTTTAAACAAAGGGCATTTTCATGCATGTAATTTTCAACATGTTCATTCCATTTATGAACTCGATCAGTTTTCGCACCATTGTTTTCTCGCGACACTCCAAACTTATTCATCGACATTTCGGAACAAGTTGTACCGACTGACTGACTTGTGTCAATGCCACGCTGCTTAATTTATAATGAGACCAGCTTCACGGAGTTCTTCGATAATCGATAAAATTTTGTGCTCGTGCGAGTTGTTGCCAGCTTGGCGCGAAGCGTCAAGCAATCGCAGACGATCCACCAGCTCGTTGGGATCATCCCAATGCACGTAATCAATATTATTGTCATTTAAGGTCATCATAGCTTGCGATGCGTATAAACCTTTTCCTTCCACTTTATTGCTCGACGCATCTGATACTAGGGGCGCGATTATATGTTTATATTTGTGTCCCTTGTTACCGAGTATAGGATTTTGCGGGAGGTACCCGCGTCTGTGAGTATTTGTCGCCAATAGTATATTTTTGTATTTTTGCATATCAGCTTCGGTGTACACAGAATCGTCGGGGATTCTTTTGAATATTAGCTCGTAAAGACCGGGTGTTCCAATGTATCCTGTTTCGCCTATGATTATATTATCGTCTCTGTCCACATCGATACGTTTATCACCGAGCATCGCTCCATCGTTACTAAGACGGATGCCGTAAACATAATCTATAGTGTTATCTTTTCCACTGCTTAACACTCCCATATATTTTTGACCCAACGGACCAAAATGATCACGTAAAGTTTGTTGTCCTTTGTACGTTCGTAACTGACGTCTAACGGATGTCACTACCGGTTTACCGGGGGTCTCGGAAACATTCTCATCATCATCATCATCAGTGAGTAGATTGTCGATCGGTGAAGGTTCATGCGACTTCCATGTAGTTCCTCATGTTGTAGAGCTCCCATCGATGTAGAAACTATCAGAGGATCGTTTAATAGTTTCCGTTTCGGTGTAGTCAATGCGACTGGTGAAAGTTTTGCCTTACGCTTTATCTTTTTTTCGGGTTTTAATATTACACTATTTGTTTCTTCGCTTGTGTTCATTGATAGTGGCTCAGTTTTAACATCAAAGTTACTTTCCACATTAGCGCTGCTTCCCGCGATTTGCTTGAGAGGTTCAATAATAGGTTTAAAGTGTCTCTCCAATGCAGCATTTTCTACCATTCTACCGGTTTTCAAAGCGCGATACTTCTTGCGGATCGATTCGCTCGTTTTCGCAATTTCTTCCGCTACCTTTTCACGATACATGATCTTCACGCTACTATTCATCATATATTGATATATTTGTCTCGTGGACGTTGAAGATGTTACCACGTTGAGGTTAAAATGACGATTGTGCATCTCACAGCACAGCAAAGTCGTTAAATCCTTTTCTGTATCGTCCGTCGGTCATTGAGCTATCCTTATCAATCACTGTGAAACCATATTTATCCTCCCAACATTTGCAACACAATGTACTGAAATCCTCATATGACATGCCAGTGTTCACATGATCGTTGTATACATGTTTCAAGTTGATACCATGCTGTTTAAAGAGAATCAGAAGATTTGCATTGTCCCGTATAAGATGCTTGGGTATTTTTGCGTACGTCTGACAGAGATAGAAACAGTCAACTTTCGAATGACGACCCATTGCAAAGTATTCTCTTATCGTATCTTGTTTATCACATGCAACGTCATCAAAGATAAAAATGGAATTTTTGGGCGCTTCGGTCGTTGGAATCACATCGCTGTTATTGGAGAATGTAAAGTATCCAATTTCATCTATCGATTTCAGCAGATTTTCCAAGTAGCGATATTTAGGTTGTTGCAACGATTTCGAGTACACGTACAAGTTCTCGAAATGTAGACCGTGCGGACTTTCCAACAAGCTGATGAGAATGTTTGTCTTGCCGCAATTTGGGGGGACCGCATATGATGCCGCGTATGGTGTTCGGAAGCATGTTTCCATGCCTGCGCGCCTCTTGTTCAAGCATTGATTCCGTTCTATTGTCGAAATTTGTCACGCATATCGACGTTGGTTGCTTCACGAACCGCATGTTTCCCCCATGAGTCGCAAAATAATTTAAATGTGACGCTGATTTAACTATATATATAAGCGCGTCAATCTTGGAAACATTCAGTTTAGAAAATGTTCCTCCTGTTAACAGATACCCATGATATTCGAGAGCTAACCTCCAAACAACTGAAATATATGCCGAAGATTGTTCTGTTACGCGAATTCGCAAAGTATATTGACGATTTGCAGGATAGACTCCCGGAACATTTAAGAGTCGATCCAGAGGTTCAGCAGTATCGTCGGTGTTTGGAACATTACAATCGTCCGTGGCAGCAAACACATATCGACGGTCCAGCACCGCTGATCAGGGACTGTAGTGAATATCGTCGACAAAAGTCAAAGTCGGCAGTGGTCTATTGAATCGCGCGATAAATGCGCTTCCTATCGAACTACACATTCCCGGATATCAATTTTGTAATCCTGGAACTCGCTTGGTAAAACGATTGGTCAGAGGTGACCAAGGCATTAATTCATTGGACGCGGCGTGTCGTGAGCACGATATAGCCTATTCGCGTAACAACAATCTCATCGATCGGCACGCGGCGGATGAGATTCTCGCTGTGAAAGCGCGGAAACGCATAACTTCGAAAGAATCAACTCTAGGCGAGAAAACTGCTGCTGCAGTCGTTTGGGCTGCTATGAAAGCCAAAACGAAAATCGGCATGGGCATGGGCACGAAAAAAAAAGTCGTCCAAGAAAGAAATCCGAAAACGAGCACTTCCAGTAGCAAAACGGGGTGGTATTTTACCAGTTCTACCATTACTGGGAGTTCTCGGTTCACTAGTCGGTGGAGCGGCGGGTGTCGCAAAAGCGGTGAATGATGGCAAAGCCGCGCAACGCCAGCTGAAGAATTAAAACGTCATCATCGCGTAATGGAAGGTCGTGCTACGAAAGGTCGCGGAATCTATCTTGCTCCGTACAAACGCGGGAAATGCGCTACAGAAAAAAAAAAAAAACGTCAAAGAAACGCTAAAATTACCCACGGGAGCAATGACTAATGTACAGTTGGAAAGACTAGCGAGGCGTATACGTATATCTTTCTTTCGAGGTGTTATCATGCGTGACGCCTTACCCATGGATGGAGTACGTCAAACGAGAGCGGTATTGTAAATTTAGACAACACAGAGAGACCCGGTACTCACTGGGTGGCGTATGCGAAAAGAGGAAATCGCACAGTATATTTTGACAGTTTTGGTAATCTTCGACCGCCCAAGGAATTGATTCGATATCTTGAGAGAGATGTAATGAAAATTTTGTACAATCGCACATCATATCAACATTACAAGCAGAGCATTTGCGGACAATTGTGCTTACAGTTTTCTCCAACGGTAGAGGATCAATTTAAATGATGATGATA